>NW_021680958.1:38154-88624 GCF_001412515.2 Diachasma alloeum
CCCCCCCCCCCCAAGCAGTATTAATCATGACGAAAGAAAAAGATGATAATTTGCAAAAATTAAGACGTAAAGTATCTTCCACTTAAGATAGATGAGTTGTCTGAAATTCAGTTACATTTGACTACTTAAAAACTGGGACATTCCCTACTTAAGAAATGGAACAAATGTATCTGAAATTCACACACGACTTTTTGTAGTGGGGATGGTAGTGGCTCAATCAGTTTCAGGAACCCCCTCCCCTAGTTGACTAAAATTTGCAACCCTCCGCCGCTGAACTTCCCCCTTCCCTCCGCCCTCGCAAAGTCAATTTTCAAGTTTCATTTTTTATTTAACAATTTTTTTTATTCAATCAACACATGCTAACAGAGAGATGGGCACCCCCTCAGCTAGATTTTAAAATCCCCTCCCCTTTTTGAGTAAATTTTGCAACCCTCCGCCATCATACCTCCCCCTGCAGTCCCTCGTAAATTATCAATTTTCGCGATTTTCATTATATATTTAACTTTTTTTTTTATTTAATCAACGCATGGGGGGGGCTCAGTGAGATTCGACAAACCCCTTCCCTTGTTGGGTAAAATTTGCGACCCTCCGCCGTCGTATATTCCCCTTCTGCCCCCTAGTGAAATCTTGATTAAAGAAATTTCGATTTTTCATCCAAGCATTTTTTAATTTACTTAATTAACACATGCGAACAGACGGATGGTGGTGGCTCAGTCAGTTTCAGGAACCCCCTCCCCTAGTTGGCTAAAATTTGCAACCCTCCGCCACTGAACCTCCCCCTTCCCCCCCTTGCAAAGTCACAATTTTCGAGATTTGCATTTTTTGACTCAGATAGATTCTGACAACCCCTCCCCTTGTTGAGTAAAATTTGCAACCATTCGCCATCATACCTCCCCCTTTTACCCCCTCGTGAAATCTTAATTAATGAGATTTTTTAATTTATTCAATTAACACATGCGAACGGAGGGTTGAGGGGTGGCTCAGATAGATTTTGAAATCCCCTCGCCTTAGCTAGAATTTGCAACTCTGTGTTATCATGCCCCCCCTAATAAACACATTATAAAATAAATTAAAACAATGTAAAAATAATTATTATTATCTGAAGTTAATCATACGAAAATATATCCGATGCGATTCCTATTTTCTGTGCACTTTTGATTACCTAAAATAAAATAACAAGACATGCGACAACATTGCAGACCCGTTAACTAGCTCGGCAGACTACTGGTCAGACCAACCTGGCAACTACTACTGTCGACTTTACCGATCCGAGCGGGAAATAGACGCTACCGCCATCTCGCGGCATTCCCCCTACAAGCTTCTATCATCATTCTCACCACTAATAATTATTTCATCCAATTGATAAATAACAATGCAATTAACGGTACCAATATGAATCAATACCTCATATATAAACTTTTATAATGTTTTTAGGGGTCATTCCCTCTTTTCTAGCCCCAAAATCGACAATTGAAATCAACGACGGAACAACGACGTTATACCGTCATTGTACCGTCGTTGTTGGATCACCAGGGCGTATATACCTGTTAAAATATTTCAACGATTCCAACACGATAAGTTCTCGATAATCGTTGATTCTGGTAATGACAGGGTCCAAATATTCAACTAATTTAATTTTTCACATTTCGAATAAATACTATTTCGAAATGCAACAACTCTAAAGTTTGTACATGTCTTTTTAGTTCCTAGGTGTACCATACACCAACTAATACAGTTTCGGATGACCATATGTATGCCAACCACTGAAATATTCTATTCTATAAAAGACACGAGGGAGAAAATTCGTATTGCACAAAGTCGAACTCAAAATATCTCGAATGAGAACAAGCTTCTCAGGGGGAACACCGACAGATGGCATTGGAAAAAAATGGGCTCTGCGAATTAGGCATTTTCATGAGCGACTTCAGCGAAAATGAGCGTGAGATTCAAAGTGTGTTTTTAGTCTGAAATAAGGAACGAGCAAATAATTCATAATCATATCTATCAGATAATATTGTTCGCGTATGCCCACACTAATTTAGTTATTACAAAAGAAAATATTGTGAAATGGATCTGAATTCCAAGAAAAAAGTACCACAATAAAGGATTGCAAAGTTGATGAATAAAAATGATGTGGGAGTATCATGTGACTTTGAACACTGCATTCTGATTCGCCGAAATGAAAACATTAGTTAATTTTAAAAAATTGACAAATTTGTCGCGTTTCCGCACCAATTTCACAAATCTCTCGAGCTCTCTAAAAAAAAAATAGAAAACATTTTCAGATTTTAAGGACAATTCGAGGAAATTTTCAGTTCACGGAATCATCGAATGGAATCCTTACTTTAAAAAAAGCGTGGGCAATATCTCGAATCGAAAGTGAAAATTCAAACATCCTTACTAAATCCTCTTAATAAAAAAGCATCATTTTCATAAAAAGCATGCATTGGAGACTGTCATGACCACTGAAATGTAGTATATACTGGAAAGGGCACTGCCATGCTAGGCCCGTAAGCAGAAAACGAGCCAGAGAGAGGTAGATTTTCAAGGATACCTGTCTCACTCTAGCAGGCGTTGCGCATGCGTAGAACGAGCATGTACATGCGAGTTAAAAAGCTTATGTACTCTGAGTGGTGCACACTCAATTGTTGCTATTTACGTCTTGGCGATAATTGTCCCATTGTGAGAATAAAAAAATATCCTCTAATCCACGAACAGCTATTTCGTAGAAAATTAGAGGAAAAATCGTGTATTTTGATGTTGTCTTCATTGGATTTCTCTTGTATTCTTCATGCATTAAAACAATTCACAATTACAATGTTCTCATTTTTTATTGCAGTATTGGGACAACTAGATATAAACAGATTCCAATTCAACTCCTCGACACACGAGGCATTTTCCTGAACTTGAGAGTCCCTGGAATTCCCTCAAAATAAAACCTATATCATTCAATTTATACTTTCTGTTTCAGGAATTATATTGGACATACCTAAATTTCAAAATCCGAATACTGATGACGATATCGACTCAGAGGATTTCGATACACCTTCAGATTGATTGAACAAATAATCTCTTGAATTGTATATTTTTTTGTATTTTTCCCATGTGGAATTATTTTAATTAAATTGTAAATGGCCCGAGTATTATTACATTGGAAAAAAATGATCAATTCTATGTTATAATGATGCAACAACAAAAATTGAAGGCCAATACTGAATTCTATACGTTCTAGAAGGTAAGAAAACTTTTTGAGCGGACGGTACGAGAGAGATAGGTATCCTTGAAAATCGCCCCTCTCTGTCGGCTCGCGTCAGGCGGATCAGTGCCCTTTCCAGTATATACTACATTTCAGTGGTCATGACGGAGAGCATGTCAAAAATGTTGTGGCCGCGCACGAATGACGCATTCTCATGTGAATATTCATGAAAATCAGCGGGGCGGGCGCGACGGCGCTATTTGAAAAAAGTGCGCGTGAATTATAAAGTGGACTGATAATCTGAATTAAGGAACAAACATCGTGTCTACAATAAATACATCGGTGCATATTTTCTACATATGGTTTCGTTTATAATCAGTGGAATTAAACTTTTTTTTTGGTGATGAGAGTTGAGAATTGACACGGTAGTCTCTAGAGATAGAGAGTAAGAATTAACAGATCAAATTCCTAATTAACATAAATAATTTGTTTTCGATTTTTTTCATTCGATTATTGTTTAATGATATCAATACTAATCCACAAAACCGAAGAATATTTAATTTTCTCAGTAGAATGAAAAAGACGGTATACTTTTTATTAAAAAATTTTCACTTATCCAATTTATCAATTATTAGTTGTGTGATTTAATTTCTACAGATTTTTTCTTCGAGCTTAAAATTATATTTAAAATAGAAATATATTCGCGGTCTTTCCTGGTTTTGGAAGGTCGGACAAAAGGTTTCAGATCACTGAACGACAAGTCTCTGTGAGTTGCATAACCTCTCAGAATAACAGAGTTTACGATGGCAACTGATAACACTGCATGTGCACTTCGGCACTGCATTTTATACGAATTCCAACAAGGAAAAAATGCTTGTAAAGCACAGGAATCAATATGTAGTGTCCATGGTGCCGACGATCTGTCTTATGAAACGTGTAATTATTGGTACAAATGTTTTAGAGGTGGTGATTTCGATCTTAGTGACCAGCCGCGCCCTGGACAGCCTCGAATGTTTGAATATGCGGAATTGCAAACTCTACTGGATGAAGACTCAATGTAAACGCAACAAGAGCTTGCAGCTCGTGGGTAGATCCCGGACAATCCAGTACATCGACGCCGAAACAGAACATCCACTTAAAGAAGATTCTCCTGTGTATCTGTGGGACATGAAGGGTGTGCTTTATTACGAACTCCTGGAAACAGGTCAGATGGTGACTACGGAACGCTACAGCCGACAACTGAACAAACTGAGCGAAGAACTTGATCGGAAAAGGCCATTACTGGGCAAGGAAGCAGACAAGTCATACTGATGCATGACAATGCTCGACCTCACGATGCTCGCGCGACTCAGAAGACCCTCTTGAACTTGGGATTGGCAGTTCTCCCGCACGCGGCATATTCACCAGACTTGGCCCCATCCGAATATCACTTGTTGCGGTCCATGCAGCACGCCTTAGTGGATAAACAGTTTAAAACGCTGGACGATGTGCGTAAATTCCTCGATGACTGTATCGCCTCGAAGCCTGCAAGTTTCTTTCGCAACGGCATTCGAATGTTACCTGAGAGATGGCGCAAGGTCATAGAAAATGATGGACAATATTTCCAAGATTAAATTCGTTGTTCTCAATTTTTTTATATTAAATTGACTGAAAAATCTGTAAAAATTAAGTCACACACCTAATACATTGACTAGGGTAAACTCGAAAATAAAGGATGGATAATCAGTGGCATTTGAACAAAATTCCACAAATACTTGGTTTTTTCAATATTCCCTTCTTAGCAATAAATAATGGAATGGTTGAAACTTCCAACAATATAATTGTTTTGGCATGTAATTGATTTTTGGTTAAATTCTGGGATCAGGAAGATTACTTACAACTCAGGAAAAATTATTCTTGGAGTGAAAAATTGATTATGATTGAATCATTTACTGTTAAAAATGGTCATGGTCTCTGAAAATCGAGATTTTTCAATCATTTCATTAGTCTATTTCAAAAAATCAACTTTCTATTTTTTCCAATTTTTAAAAAAGGTTCCTTCGTAACTATGAGTAAATAGCAGTTGTACTGTTGAAAAAGAATGAAATTTCAAACAAAGTCAATTAGAATCAATAGCTAGAATTATGAGATTGTCTGATATATTTTACGTCAAGTATAGGCGAATCTAAATGAACCACACTGAAAGCGAAGATCATTTTTTTGCTTTGAAAAAATAATGATATCCAAATTGAAAAATTCTATTATGAATAAAAAGCTGGAACTCAATATTCCGTAATAGCACAGAATAAGAATGATGATATTTATATCATATCATTTGACCATTAACTTGAATTTCAAATTCACAAAAAAGGATGAAGTGACGATATTCTACGCCCACAATTATATTGATGATATGAAAAGATTGATTGAATTAACGAATGAATTTATTGAAAAAAATCTATGGCAGTAAACCAATATTGGATGTGGCAGGAAAAAGGGTATAGAAAATGCCATCAACGTCACAGCCGCAATCGCGTTATAAATATGAACAGGGAGCCCCTCAGCTTGATTGAGATAATAATGCAAAGCCGAAACTGATAGAACTATAGAAATGTGAAAATTTCAGAGTACACAGAAATTCAGAATTAGTAAATCACTTATTGAAATATTGACATTGAACAGGCGATCAACCGATAAGCATTATGTTCATGAATCTTAACACTCAGTATAATAAGACGATGATGAATCATCCATTTTTGAAAGAAATAAGGAAAAAAAATGAAAAAAGATATAAGGAAAGAGCATCAGCGTCGCGGCCACGGCGGCACTAGCGACTATGAAAAAGGAGCCTTTCAGTTTGGCTGAGATAACAATGCAAAGCCAAAACCGTTAAGAGTCTTAACTTAAGACCAGGAAGATTAAGATTTTAGGAAATTCGTGACGATGTGTTCAATTTTACAAAATCCCCTTCAAATAGAATGGATAGAGGATGAATTATAGGAACCTTCAGGAAGTTTACAAGTTCCATCAAAAATCATAAAATTGTCGGTTTTTTCTGAATGTAAGATGATTCGAGCTTCCAGAAAATTTAAAACAATTATGAAATTTTCTGAAAAAAATAGAAAAAATCCACGAGTTTTTCGGACATTAGAACAAATTTTCAGTATCTCTCAAATATTAGAGTTTTTGAATAAACCATGGGAGAACAATTGATAGGAAAAGGCGGAATCTACCAAATAAAACTAATGTGCAGGAGTCACGCGACCCCAACTACNGGTTAAGGAACTTCTGCAGTAAGTAGGGTGAACTGCCCATTTACGGAACATTTAAGCCCTTTCAGAAGTTTACACAGTCATGAAATATTGAAATTTTCTCTTGAAAAATTCAAGAAAAATACTGCCTAATTCCAAATTTAGTCTATTTTCTGAGAAAAAATGAAGGAACCTATCACTTGATGGGAAATAATTGGAAATAATTAATAAGTACACGCACATCGAATATACCAAGGACGGAACACTTTTGCCAAGAGTGGAACATCGTCTGCCCATTTACGGAACATTGGAGGTTAGTGTGACGTTGAGAGATTAATTCCTGATGCGCAGTCATATCGAGGATATTAATCAGAAAATATACAATTTTGTTCAATTCCTCCCGAAATTTATATCTTTTCGGTGGATTTCCCCAACTGTCAATACAGACTGACGACCATGAGAGTATCCAGATACTTTGTCGTTGACTCGTGAATGCAATGTAGTTTTGGGGATACCATAATTAATTGATGCATTATTTAGAGAGCTGTTCCCCGATTTCACAGCCTCAATCGCTTCTTCTAGATTTTTTTTGTGTATTTAAACCGTTGAGAGGGTTTCCTAACCTCTTCTGCCTTGGCTGATTGTTCTCCCTCCTCTTCGTGTATTTTTCGTGTGTTTTTACCTTTTGAAGCCATCTACACGAAAAAATGAAGAAAATAAACTAATTTAGGGATACGGTTCTGATTAACTTCATTAAATTATTAGTTCATTAACCGCCAATACACTTTCCACAGTATCACCGTATTCCCACTTGACATAGGTATCCACCCGTATGAGTGTTCCGTTCGTTTGGAATTGCGTGGAAAACTAACCCTAAAGACGGAACCCCCATATATTCAATACAATAGCATTTTTCTGATGAAATTGATATGGAAATATTGAAGAATGAAGGATTTTATATCAATATCAATCACAACTTACCGCATTTTGTGATTTAAAATCTAAAAAACATCGCTTCAAAAAAAACCCGTCAAATGGCACGCGTAACTATCAATCGCCGCAACCTGGCGGCTGCCAGGATTTTTCTGCAATATTCAGCAGGAGGTAATCGATAGCCGATCAGATTTGTGATGACGTCATGAGGAGGGATATAAACTTAATTTAGAAAAAAAAATCAAATCGATAGCTTGGCCGAAATTTGAGAAATCTCGTAAAATCTGAGAAATGTTCCGTTCTTGGGTAGTGTTCCGCATATGGGCAGTTCACCCTATTCTGATTGATTCAAATGGGAAAGAAGAATAATTTCACCAAAATTTCCACGTATCCCAAGCAAAATTCACAAGAATTTCGGGATTTCATAGAGAATTTGAAACAATTTCAGATGATTCATCAAAGTTTCAAGTTCATGGCATCGTTGAATAATGTTGTGTAAAAGATTATGAATGAGGAGAAAATACTCCGAATTAGCGAAGGAGCATCAGAATCGGTCATATAATTTTTCCAGCAAAAATAATTAAATGCTTTTGAAATGGTGTAAAAGAGAATGAAAGAGGTGGCGAACACAAAACAATTCTGGGTTGTGAGAACTTTAATAATTATTGTTTCGCGCTCTGAATTGAATTTTGATTATAATTATTGTTAGAACATCATTCAGTGAGCACAGAAATTCAGAATTAGTGAATCACTTATTGAAATATTAAAATTGAACAGGTGATGAACCGATAAACATTGTGTTCATTAATCTTAACACACAGGGAAAACACAAGGAAAAAATGAGAAACAGAATATTATATACTTGCAAGGGCACTGAGCCACCCGAAGTGAGCCGAGAGAGAGGGTCGATTTTGGGGGCTACCTGTCTCTGCCGTACCGTCTGCTCCAAAAGTATTCTCTTACTTTGGACAACGTATAGAATTTAGCATTGGCATTCAGTTCTTTTTGACTGCATGTCATTTTTGTGAAAAATTCAAACTCATAACATGAGACAGTTGAAAATTTTATTCGTTCCTAATGTATACTTATACATGGAGTATTTACAATTGTATTACGAGTAAATTGACATGGAAAAAATACATAAGAATATACAATTCAATAGATTCTTCATTCAATTAATCTGACGGGAAATCGACATCCTATGAGCCAGTACCGTCCTCAGAATTCAGAATTTCATATTTCGGTGTGTCCAATATAATTCCTGGAACAGAAAGTTGATATTTGAATGATATAAACTTTTATTTCAAGAGGAATTAATTCCTCAAATTCAAGAACATGCTTCGAGGTTCTGATCTCTATTTGATCTTTCCAATACTGTGATGAAAAAGTAGAACGTCCCTATATTTATTTATCCGTCTAGCATGAAAACAATCTTTAACACATCAATTCGCTGCGCATAACTCAACCGAAGCTTCTCAACTCGCTTGTACCGTGTGTGATTAGGCACGTTACGCGCATGCGCACCGTCGAGAGAGAGCGAGGTGGCCCCGNTATAAACTTTTATTTCAAGAGGAATTAATTCCTCAAATTCAAGAACATGCTTCGAGGTTCTGATCTCTATTTGATCTTTCCAATACTGTGATGAAAAAGTAGAACGTCCCTATATTTATTTATCCGTCTAGCATGAAAACAATCTTTAACACATCAATTCGCTGCGCATAACTCAACCGAAGCTTCTCAACTCGCTTGTACCGTGTGTGATTAGGCACGTTACGCGCATGCGCACCGTCGAGAGAGAGCGAGGTGGCCCCGAAAATCTACTCCTCTCTGGCTCGTTTTCCGTTTACGAGTCTGGCATTGCAGTGCTCTTTCCAGTATATAGTATATTTCAGTGATGCCAACCGGCCGACCTAATCGGTGAAGTCGTGATCGTGAAGTTGACGCTGGCGCCATCTCGCGCTCGCGGTATCGGGTGTACTGCGTCTAAATCCGCGGTCGGACTTCTATGGGGGGCGTTCCATACTATTTCAATTGGCTTTTTTTCGATGTCGATGGAAATTGAATATGATGTAGAACAGTGCCAAGCGAGCCTGGAAATGTTAAAAAAAAAATTTTTTTAAGCTATACGAAATCAACATTTTTAGGTTGGACCAGGTAAGTGATTTTTTACAAAATGATAACTTGATAAATATCAAATTTATCAAAGAAATGTAAAAGAACTTTTTTTTTGTTCAAAACATTTAAATTTCGAGAGAAAAAACAAACCCGAAAAGTTAAATTTAAAATTAATTTAGCAATAAACAAATTAAATTGTTGATAACAAATCATGAGAATATGGTGCGAAAAATTCGACAAAAATATATGTTATAGAATAAGTATCGAAGAATTGGCAGTGCAATTGGCGTTCTCCAGTCTTCAATCTTCAGGCATCTCCGATGCCTGGTGTAAGTTCTCAGTGTGTGGGGAATTGTGAGTCAAATTCAAATTATAAGACATCTAAAAAAAATCCCGGCAATCTCCGGTTACCCTGGCCACGTCGCTCAAGGCGGCGCACCTCCTGTGGTGTAGCTGGCCTTATGCACCAGTAGACTTTCCATTGACATTATCGGGAATCATTTCCTTGTCATAAAATGATGTAAAATCACGAGCACCTTTGCAATCCCTCGAAATTTGTTGTTGATTGAAGTTCGAAGAAAGTACCATGCTGGGAACCCATTGTGTACGATTCGCTTAGCATGTTTCCCTAACTTAGCGTTTATCGGTTAGAACCTGCGACTGGCGCAGCGTTGTAAAAAACTCAATATCTCGAGAATTATTGGAGATTAAAGAATCCCAATTGTATCGGCAATTCTTCGATGTCTACTCTATAACATATAATTTATTCGAATCTTTCGCATGATGCCCTCATGATTTATTGTTAACTTTTTAATTTGTTTATTGCTAAATTCATTGTAAGTTCCATTTTTTTCGAGTCTTAATATTTTCTCCCGAAACTTAAACCTGTTTTGAATAAAAAAGTTCTCTTGCAATTCTTCGATAGAATTCATATTTATCGAGTTATATTTTTTTTCACAAATAATACACCTGGTCCAACCTGAAATTTCAATTTCGCATTACGTCTGTATTCTTTTATCCTATTTGGCCGTCTGTATTCTTTGGTAACTGTGCGGCATAAATTTCACCCTTTTTTAGCCTAAAACAACATTTTGGTGCATCGCCGCCAGTTGGTCAAATCTTTGTTTTCCCACTGATATTTTTTCCGTTTGACATATTTTCCTAACGTCAAAATTTTCTGAAAATTCCCACTAATATACAGAGCAACATATATAATTTTTTTAAGAAAATCACCAAGATCATTTTGATTTCTCATAACATTGTCAGTCATCCCCATTCAAAATTAGCGAATCTTGAAATCGAAGCGAAAACAAATAATTATATTTTTAATTATCATTTCATTAATGCTTATCCAGGAAGTCCTAGATGACATCCAAAGACACAATCTCGTCCCCGACATGATCACCTGGGGAGTCCTAGCCCTGGGCTGTCAAACTCTGGACGACGCTAAAGTCCTCCTCGATGGTCTCGATGCCACAGGTCACACCTTAAATCCCGTGATCGCTGGATCCCTCCTAGGAAATGCCTGTTGTACGAATAAAATTGCCTACATCCTTGAAATCCTCAGAATTATGAGCATACATCGCATCCGTCCCAGCAAACACATCTACACTCTTCTCGACAAATACAAACTTAAAGTAGAAGACACCTTGAAATACGAGCAATCTGCAAAACTTTACGGAAACGAGCAGTTTCAACAAAAGTTTGAGGTCTTCAAAAATCGTTACGAAAAATTTCAACAGAAATTCGATCGAGAAGAAAAGCATGAGCAGATCAGAAAACGAAAAAGCCTACCATTAATAACTGTATCATCTGTAAATCTGTAAATAAGTATCAACAGTGAAACCCAATAAATATATGGAAAAGAAATTTATTTAAATATTTACATGGTAGCAATGTAATTAATTTTAAAAACTTAGACCATAGTGAAAAAAATCTCAATTTATCTAAGATAAGGTGGTCGAGGTTCAGCAATCCAAGCACGACACCTGCTGCTAGAGATGACACCCCTAGGCGGACCGGTGCCTCTAATACTTAATTTATTATATCCGGTGGGTCCAGTGGGTTGAGCGCCGCAGGTCTCGAGGGCCACGAAATCATCGACATGCAGTGAGGGGGGCCTCGAAGTGTTTGGAGGTCTAGACCTGAAGGGATCTGCACCCCTGCCTCCCACTGCTCCAGATGACAGTCCTCCCCGGGATGAGACAAATTGGGCTCTTCCCCTCATGGGAGTCACGAATGGTTGCTTAGTTTTGTTAATGGGGAAATTTTTAAGTCTTTGCATATCCTTAGTGATAGTCCCACCCTCCTTCCCCTGCAGAGGTTCCATAGAATCTGGCAATGGAGCCTTTGAACATAAAAGTTGAGCCTCAGTTAATAAATTGAAGTCCGCAGGCAACAATTCTGCAGATAGAGATATCAAATCTACTGGAGTTGACTCAGCCGTCATTCCAGAGCCACAATGATGCTTTCGATACCTCACTGGTGACAAGCTTGCTGGCCTTTTTACTGACCTCTGCGAAAATTGATTTAGTAGAGCCTCTGGAGTCGGTAACAGAGGCTCCAGCATTTCTGGTATCGGTTCCTTCTCGCCTCTCCCCTCCAGCGCCGCTGCCAAATCATTCACCAATTCCTGAGTCCCTTGAATTTTTTGCAGTGGATGGGAAACATTCTTTTCCCACATGATCAATGCTGCCAGTTGGGGGTGCCGCAGGTAGAGAGACCTTTCGCTCGATTTTCCACATGCAATCAAACTCTCCAAGAACGAAACAGTCAGCATCATTAAGGGACGACTGCTATCAGAATCATCCCCTTCCTTTTGAACCAGAGATCCCACGTGATCTAAGAACGCTTTGAGAGCACCTGGATTATTTTCCAAGCAACTTTTCACGTGATAAAGTCCGTAATTATGTTTCGTCAGAGATAGTAAAACGCGAAGCGTCATTTCTAAACTCATCTCCGAATTTTTACCAGCATTTCCCAAAATATCAATCAGGGCAGTTAAAATCGAAATTAAGGGTTCCTTACTAGGCACAGAATGCGTTAATCTAATCTCCAAGGGCTCAGTAGCGTTACTTTGCACTAGAGCCAAATTATCATCGCAAAGAGTATAAAAAATTTCCAGAATTTCACTTTGAACATTCATATCGTTGATGTTTTTCAATGTTGCACACATCATCTCCACAACTGGTGGATACTTCTGGTCAGATTTCACTTGAGCTCGTGATGTTGGGCTCAATAGGGTGAGTAGGGTGGCCTTCACAGGAGGGTGAAGAGTAAGATCGTTAAGAAGAGCTAATGTTGGTATGTTGTTCTCCAAAGGTGCAGCTGTTAGAATCCTGTCCAACAAACATCTTCCAACGAGTAACGCTGTTGGTGCTGCTAAGTCACTGAGTTGTTTACATACTGTAGATAGGAGAGTTAAAAGAGGTTCATTCCAAGAGGCACACAGGAGTCTTAATGTCTCTGTTAGGTTCCCAGCTTGGGCTTGAAGATGGGCAGACCACAGTTTCCTCAGCCCTAGAGCTCTAGCCACGTCCTTCTCATGGTTATGGCCTTTACATAAAGTAGGTGGCAATAGTCTCGACAAGAGCTTTAGCCCTGGCAAGAAATTGCAAGCCCTCATGGAGATCATTCTCAATACTTCCCCCAACATTTGAGTCCACAGGGATTTCGCGACGTTCCCAGCACCATCTGAATCTACTGCTCTTGTGAATAATAGAAGAGTTTCGGCGATTTCCTCTTGCAGAAGTTTCACGAAATGGTGAGACCCTGGAATCGCGTCGGCTAAGCAGTAAACTTCGAGAAGGGGAGCCACTGGAGTTAGATTCTTGAAGTCTGTAGCCATACACTGAACTAATCGTTGTAGGAGGGCACGAATAAGCTTAACACATGTTATTAAGAGACCAACCAAAGCTAGCCCTCTTCGACCAGTTAAAGTAGCTCGATGAAGAAATGGTTGCTCGTAGTAAGTGGTTAAATTTGATAAAACTGCGATGAGAGATGTTAAGCCATCAGCAGCGAACAGCTGAGTCAACACATTCCTGTGTTTTAACTCAACGTACGATTCCATCGCATCAATGTCGCCGTTTGATGGAAACGTTAAATGGTATAGAATTCTACAGGATGTTATTAATTCTCCAGGAAGTGCTGAGGACTTGTCACTGTATTTTCTGATAGTCGACACCAGAGAGGACACATCGTTGTAGTTCCAATTGCCGGCGGGAACTGCTATGTTAAGATGAGAACTAATATCGCGAAGAATCACTTGCGTTCTTGAAGCATCTAGAAGAGACGATGCTCGAGACTGCAGGATTTCAACTCTACTAGAATACTTGATGGTCATAGAGATTATTTCAGCGGAAAATTCCGATAAATCCCTGTCTGCTAGGAGGGGTATTAAAATGTCGATGAATGAGCCTATAGGGACCACTGAAATTATTGCATGTAGACCTTCTGGATACGTTAAAAAGGAGTGAAGCTTCTTCATTATAGTCCAGTCGTTTTGATTCGTTGTTTTTGAAATTTTTGAATGCTTTAAGTGAGCTAAACACTGAGTTACTTGCAGACACCAGGCGATTTCTGATCCCAGACCTGGTTCATTATATCTAAGAGCTTTTAAAATAGATTTCGTCACTTGCGTGTCCTCTAAAAGATACAGAAGACCTTCTTCAGTTTCTGTCAAGTGGATTAGAAATTTTCTGACGGCTTTGATCAATTTTGTCGACGATTGTGGGCATACTAATGTTAACAACACCAGTTTCATTAAACCATAATGCCTAAAATAGGAGATTAGATGCTTCTGGGGGTTTCTGTCAACTTCTCGCTCGAACTCCATCTGCATACTCACTGGTAACTGTCTCTTAGGCTGTGCCATTAGTGTTGGAGCACAAGTGTAAGCCTGAGTCAACTCAATGATTTCAATTTCCTTCAGCCCCGTCCGTTTAACTTCAGAAAGTAGTTCATACGTATGGATTTTCCGAAGCAAAGAAGTCAGTGCATATTTTAGTCGAGCAAGTTTCGCCTCATCCAGCATCAGTAGGGTTATTTTATAGAGATTGTTCTCGGAATTCAGGAAATTATCGATGATTCGTGGGCTGATTAGAGCTGCATCAAGAGCTCTGATAGCCGCAAGTTTCACGGGGAGGGCGACGTTCTCCCTCATGCAGAGAGTCAACAGCTTCCTTGGGGCATCCACCTTCAGCAAAACGTCAGAACCTTTTTCAAGAGCACACGTAGCCTCTGCTAATCTCACTCCTACCTTAATATGACGAACTTTGTACGCTGGTTGAGGCTGAGCTCTTGCTAATTCCATATCTAATCCTGCATTAACCATCTCTGATAAATTTTGAAGATCTTCTGCTCCTATGTGGCATGAAGATCCCAGATATATGCATAACAATTCACAATTATGAACAAAGCTCTCTTTCTCCTGCCCTGGAGCAGTATTCAGACGAACGAAGAATTTCGAAAAAGATTTGAGAATTTCTTGAATTCTATCGGTATCGTCTGATTCAGATTTATGACAATCGATAGATGTTGGAGGAAGTGACATCAGGTCTAATAAATCTGGGGGCTCAAGTACATGGAGCTCTGCTGATATATCTGATTGATAGTCCATGCTAGTCCCAGGAATGTCATCGTTCATGAGTTCTTCATCAGATAAAATCGGTTCGAAGGGTTCCACGGCTTCGACTGACTCTTCAGGCTCCCTTTCCGTCTCTTCATCATCATCATCTCCTTCTTCTTGTTCTTCTTCTTCTTCTTGCTCTTCGTCTCCATCGTCTTCTTCTTCTGCTGATATTGATTCTGGACTTAAGGAGACCAGCGACTCCGGTGGGGGCGATGCAGGCTTCTTCGGATTGGTAGTAAGGGATTTTGGGGATTCTTCTATCCATTGTTGAGACTCGGGGGGTTTCGCAATCTTTTGAATTGTGCCTATCGTTTGAATTGGTTGGGGGATTGGTAGAGAAGTTGCTGAAAGCTCTGGTTCAGGTACTGACTGAGGTTCAGTCAAATTGTTCTCGTAGTACCAGTTTGATTGGACGGTTTCTTCGCTCTGAAGCGTTGTTGGGGGCTTTGGCTCTACTGAAACAGGAACTGGAGCAGCTGGGGCGGACGAAGAAAATTCTGGAGGGTTCGTGATGGCTTTCGTGAGCGATCCGTAAACTGCTAGGGTTATCGTGGTATACCAACCACGGAGGACGAGCCCATCCGTGGGAATTTGTTTTCTCTCGCATTCTAACTGAATGTTGACATTTTGCTTGTACTCTAGTCCTCCCAGAGACTCGAAGGTCGATGCTCCAGGCTTGCTGAGGTCGTTAACGAAGAATTCTATCTCAAATTGAGAGGGATTGGTTGCTCTGAAACGATACGGAAAGTGAATAAGTGAAATTGTAGGATTTTCACATATAATAGAGTGCTTCATAATTATTGGGTATTTTCCAATAGGTTCATTGCAAATACACGGAAAAGTCAATTGAACTTGAGTTTTTCTGAGAAAAAAATCACGAGCACCCAGCAGAAGTGAGTTTTCTGTGAAAACCTGCTAATATCTGAGACATATTTACTTGACGCAAGTAATTTGTCTTCAATCGCTTAATTCTTCCAGGCATCTAAAGTTAGGCGGCCCGAAAAAGGTCTCATACTTTAAAACATTCTTGAACTCAAGTATAATTTTGTCGCAAATCAACTCGCTCAAATCACCTGAAAAAATCGTCAATCTTCAAGTGCTAGACTGCGCACGCGTTAATCTTTCAGTGAATTCCAATGCGGTCATTTTTTTAGATATTCATCACCAGGACCCGGGACTTCATGTGATTACGAATGTCCATGACAATTGAATGATTGTTAATCAAAATCGTAATCACACGACGTACCGCGTTTTGTCAATCACGTAAAAACATAATCTTCTATTAAACAATTGGTGTCACCTTTTTTGTCAGCAATGTATTTCGCCAGGGATAACCTTCAGCCTAGGAACAAGAATAATCTTTGCTTAAAATCCTAGGTCATATAAATCTTTGTTTTGTATTCCTTTTTAAAAACTTATTTTTAGAATATATTTTTTTATACATATATTGTAATGTGGTATTGCCGATGTTTGACCGTTCAGCGGTATGAGGGGATTTCCAGTCGAGAAGTCACATCTTGGGCGAAGCGAGAGTCGTTTATTCATTTTTCTTTTGGGACCATATATTTTACTGCTGATATTATTTTGATTTATATTGATGCATAGAACCGCCGCTCATCGGATAACATCGTGGGATTGAGTCTGGATTCTTCTTGGGAGTCTTTATCTGAGTCTTGATTGGCTGAAAAACGAGATTTTCCGGACCAGGACATTTAAGTGGTTCCGCACTAGAGTGGTTCATGGAGGAGATGGAGTGGTGGCACCAGCGACGGAGTCGGTAACTGGGGACTCGGCTGACGATCTTATTACCGAGACTTGGAGATTCTGAATTGACTTCAGATGTTCGGAAGAAGGATAATTATTAGGTGTATGACTTAATTCTCGACCTTTTTTCGACAATTTGAACATTTATTTATAAAAAAATGAAAAAATAGTATATTTCGTAACGAGTGCAAAAAAGTGTTTTTTGGCGAGTGGGAGGTTTATATCACGAGCCGAAGGCGAGTGATATAATCCCATAAGCTAAAAAACATTTTTTCACGAGTTACGAACAATATTTTTCATCACAATGTGGCGGAAATTGGACTTTTAGGCACGCGGAGCGTGCCGAAAAGTTCACTTTTCGTCACAGCGTGACGAAAAAAATGAATAACAACAATCGCCATCACTTTGCACGTATTTCTCCCATCTATATTGGGCAGTTGTCGGATTCCCGCTAGGAAAAAAGATGGTGATTTTGACTGGATGAATTCATCAATGTTCTGCCGGACATCTTCAGGAGATTGGAACTGGGTATCCACCAGGTGATGTAGCGCCCGAAAAAGGTGACAGAAGTCGCAAGATTTGGGAATACACCGCATGTGGGAGAATTTCCCAGCCCAACGTGGAGATAACTTTCAGGGTTTCTTTTGCCGTGTGTGGCCGCGCGTTGTCCTGCAGCAAAATTACTTGCCTCGTAGCACTACCAGTAAAACATCTCTTTTCCTCAGTAGCATCACTCAATTTCACCAGTTGGTCCTGATAACGCTTAGCAGTGACGGTTTCCCCCTGTTCGAGTATCTCATAATAGATTATACCTTTGGAATCCCACCAAATACACAACAACAATTTTTTCCCGTGAATGTTCGGTTTTGCAGTACTCGTTGACGGCTCCCCCGAATAAACCCATGACTTTCGCCTGTTAGAATTGTCGTAAAATATCCGCTTTTCATCCCCGTTCCTTCTGCATCCTCCCAATTATTTTTAAACGCCTCGAAATAGCTGGTTAAGTCACTCTGAGAGTATCAGCAAGCTCCTGTTGTTTGGCAGGGAGTTTCATTGAGTAAGTTGTCCAACTCCTCGTCCTCAACTTTTTTTGGTTGCCTAGGACGTTCTTCATCCTGGAGATCAAAATTTCCATCCCGAAATTTTTTTAACCACTTTTTACATGTGATATAAGATACAGCACTCTCTCCCAAGGCCGAACAAATCATTTCTTGTGCTTCTGTAACAATTTTTCCAAGTTGGAAGGTGAAAAGAAGAGAGTGCTTCGAGTAGGGATGGACGATGTTGTCGATTAATCGAAAACATCGATTTTTCATGCCTTTTCATTCGATGTTTTCAACGGCCGATTAGTCGACTTTTGATTCTTTTTTTCAAACATCGATGTTTCTGACCAATCCAACAATTTTTCATTTTTTTGTCGAATGATAATGTCAATTGATTGAGAATAAACAAAATAATAATTTATCCGCAATCAGAAGTCATTATTTTCTACAGTACGTATGTTATAAATGATAAGTGAACAAGTCCAGTCATCTATTGTTCTTTAAAATTTTAAATATTAATTTTTTTTTAATTCAAATTTTTAACAATTATTGCAGCTAACGTTCAGCTACGAAAAATATTCAATATATATTTTTAAATTAAAAATCCAGCTCTCCAGCAATACTTATCATTGAAACGTAAGTCCCTTTGGTTGTATTTTTTAAATATAGATTTTGCAATAAAAACGAAAAAAAATTATAAAAAAAAAATTTTTTTTTTCTGTTGAATGAGAAAAACATTGATTCTTCGATGGTCGAGGTTTTTTAAAACATCGCCCGTCCCTAGCCTCAAGTGCTGCTGTTCGAACAACATTTTTATTTACTACGTTTCTTTAGGTTGTATTAATCGGACCACAATCGGACTTGAGTGCTTTGATAGCTCACAGATGGCGCTTCAAAACGGAAATTTTTTTAATTCAAATAGGTATTCTAATCAACGTAATCTAGGGGCCGAGAATTAGGTCATACCGGTCATTTCCGAAGCGTTGTCGCGTGGGTTAGTGATACCGGCAACGAGCATTTCTCGTTTGAACATCGTTCGGACCGCTGTGCGCTGTGAATGTATTGTACTTGAGGAGAATTTTGTGGAATTTTTGGACCCTCGTTAAATTTGGATTTGGTACCATCGGCTTAGCTGAATTTTGGAGAGATTGCCTCTTGCTGGAAGTCTTCATATCGGTGAGCGGTGGATTATTGACGAAGTGATTTTTCTTGTTGTTAATGCGTTTTACGATGCCTGAGAATTTGATTATTTTTTGTTTTGTCGGACGTTTGGGTTCGTTACGTTTGTTGCCATTTTCTATTGACGTCGAATTTTCGTGGCGATTCTCACCCCTCGGTCGGCAGGGTCATACGGGTCCGTCCATAAATTAATTTGTAACGACTGGAAAGATTTTGGTTTTCTATTGTGGAGTGAAATTCAATTGAAATTCGTGATTTTCGGGTGTCATAATTGCTCCTGACTCTCGTTTCGCTATTGGGCCGTGAGATATAATATCGATTTTTGGAATTCAACGGCTGTTCGAATCCAGGTCGTCAGTATTGTTTATTCTCGAGGTTCCACATTTTCCTTCTCTTGTGGCCTTTGAGGCCAAGTACCAGAAACTATTTTACGGCGTTTATTCGGCCGGAGATAGCTGTCGAATAGCTGTCGAGATAGCTTTGTCGCCGGCAGTTTTGTTTACGTTTTTTCGCTTCAATCCCCCTCTCAATCGCTTGTGGACGTTAGATCTTATTCTCACCGCTTATGGTGGACGCGCTCAGTTTCGCGGTAATAGTAGATTCCTACACCAGGATTATTTTGACTCGGATGATTTTGTTAGTTATTCTAGTTTATTTGACTTTGGATTATTTTACTTATTCTGACGTACATTTAATTGACTAGTATCTTATCATTTGACAAATCGTGGTTAGGGAATTTATGATATATCAATAGCTCGTTAATCTATTTTGTTTGTTTATTTTCTTTTTAATTATTTAACGTGGATTGAGCGTAGATCTCATTGAGAATAAGACGAGGTTGATCATTTTTGATTTATTATTTCTTTTGTAATTCGAAATTCTGATATTTAAAATGATTTTCATTACCCCACAAAATTTGATTTGGATTTTCTCGTTGGATAATTCGATCGTCATTTCAGATTAATTTTTAGCAGCAGTATTTGAGAACCCAGCCGCCTCCGTGGTTATTATACTGAGTTCTCGGTAGCTGTTCCGTTATTGGTGGAATTCGTTGGAATTCGTTCGGATTTTGTCCGTTTCGAAAAAAAGATGTGGCGCCCAGTTGTTAGTTCTAACCAACTCTAAGAGATTCTTGGTCAGCGAGGGCTGCGCATTCTCGTTCCTTCTTCCGCAGAGGGACGAAAGACGTCACAATATATATGTATGTATGTATGTATGTATGTATGTATGTATGTATATATATTCTAGGGTTAGAATATAATAATAGTTCCAATTCGATTCATTTATTGCCGATTATGAAGTACAACCTTGTTGCAGCGAATAATTTATTGAGACCTCTTTACAGTAGGAGTTTCCTAAGCGCCAGGGTGTAAAAAGAAAACTTGATCGTAGGTATAAAAACAGGTGCTAAGGTAAGAGTGAGATATGAGTAAGACGGGGTAGGGTCCGGAGCTCAGGAAGAGCAGTAAAAGCCTAGACAAGCGGCATATTAAAGAACTTCCGCAGTAAGTATATGGGAGTAGAAGGAGATGGACTGCAGAACTGAAATTTTGAGAATATATTCTTTGAGTGATTAAAAATATCCTCCCGAAATCCCAATACGCTGAACCACGTAGATTGTTGTGGAGAAAATATGAAAAATGTGTCATTAACACAGTCTTATGGCACCACTTTTTCAAAAATCACAAAAAAATCATCGACAATGGGATCAAAATCCCAACGCTTCACGAATAGAACCGTATAAATTTCAGGAACATATCCCCACAATTTCATTGACTGTCACCACAGGGATGATTTGTAGTTATTGAAAATGTATGACATAATTTGGGATTTTAGTTACGTTAGAGTAAACTGATGGCTAAACATGGCAGTGTTGAAGGACGTTAGCGTGAACTCAGCCAAAGCATACACTATTAGATTCTATTGTACAGTATAGGATCTTATTGGGACACAAGAATACCAACTGCGTCGAATAAAAATGCGTGGTTATCAAATCTCTCATGAAAATTTTTATTCGTTAAAAAATTCGGATAAATAATAAGTTGGAATAAAAATCATTTGGAATTGATGAATCATGAATAATAAGTGTAAAGAAGCCTAAACGACGATATTTCAATAGACCCGTGAACTTTCCGTCATTTCATTATTGTTTTCTTTTAAAGGATGCAGCGGAGTGTCGCAACCTTTGATATTTTCCCCCACTCCATAGCCCCAAAATTCACTGCGGGAGTTCCTTAAGCTAGGTATGTGAGGAAGTCCAGTGTGGTTGGTAAGAGCGAACATAGCCCATAGAGTAACTTAAATAAAGCAAGATAACATCAGAAAAGACAAGTAATAAAAGGTATTAAATAAAAATAAATAAATAAGAACAAAAATAAAAATAGGCCCTAGCAGTGAGGGGATCAACCTTAGATGTGAGAATAGTCGTGTTGAACTAAATAGTAAAAAAGGAAAAAACGCCTAGTGGTCCGCAGTTGGTTTAAAGTAATTTGTGATGAGATTGACCTTATTTACAATAGTGGAAGAGGTTGGTCGATCGACAACCGGATTCAAGGATTTGTCACGTTATCTGAGTACACATTTAATGAAACAGAAAAACTTATCGGTGGCTAAGGGATTATCTGAGGACAGGAAATTCAAGAGAGCCTGGAGGTTTTCAGCAATGGTTGGGCTCAAGAGGAAGAAGTCTCCTAGAAGGGACTCCCGATGTGTCAATAAATAGCAGTTTTACGGCACCGACCTCCTTGCGGAGGTGGTAACCTGGAGTGCAAGCAGGAAGAAGAAACCTCTTGTAGAAGGCAAGTTGGATGAGTTCAATTTTGTCAGGGTACTGGAGGGCCCAAGTGGGAGAAGCATAGAGAAGGATCGAGGCAATCATCGACTCGAAGAGCTTAACCGATGCTTCCCATGAATTCGAGCTGGCTCTCGCCAGGATGAACATCACTGACCCAATATCAATCCGGGCTTTGTCGGTGGCTGCCTGCGCGGCTCGGCTCCCAAATGCCGAGGAGAAGAAGACTACACCAAGGTAGGTATAGTTGAAAACGACTTCGATGTGAACATCATAGATTTTCAGAGGGAAGTTTGGCAGAAGTGAGATACTACTTCTTGCTCTGAAGACGATCAGTTTGGTCTTGGAGACGTTGGCAGATGGTTGGAATTAAAATATGACTCAAGATCTTTCACAAGATGGTACATATGAACCTGCAGTGACAAGACCAGATCATCAGCAAACAACAGCGCCAGAACGTCCTTCAAACCGTGAATACTTGGGCCACTGTGCCCTCTGCCTCTCAGGAAGGATTCGAGGTCAAACAGGAATAGTAGAAAGAGAGTGGGACTCAGACTTTCCCCCTGTAAAACCCCTTCGGTGATGTCAATGTTCTCAGAGAGACATCCAGCTGATCTCACTCTGAAGGAAGCATGCTCGTCAAGGTTCTGTAAGATCTTAATCAGCTCGGTAGTGATGCCCAGGTGGAAAAGCTTTTGCCAAAGCAGAGTGTGACGGACCGAGTCAAACGCCCTCTTCAAGTCCACGAAGAGTCCAATAACCTTGAGGCTACCCAGTCTCAGTTGAAGTTGGACTGTCGCCAGTGCCACAAAAATGTTGTTGAGGGTGGAGCGACCTTTTCTGAAGCCAGTTTGGCATTCCGGGTAGATATCTTCCTCTCCGGCCCAGTTGTCAAGCCTGTAACAAAGAATCTTGGCGAAGAGTTTCGCTACGACGTTGACCAGGGCGATCTCCCGGTAGTTCTCAGGATTGGCCTTGTCCCCCTTCTTGAAGGTCATTGTGAGAATGATTTCATGTCACGAATCTTGTGCTGGGACCACTCATTCATCAAGGATCTTGTTGAATAAGCCACGGAGATACACCGTTCCAGCAGGGGGAAGAGCTTTGAAGAACTCCACTGGTATGCCATCAGAGCCCGCAGCCTTCCACACTTGGATCCAAGCAGAACTGCCTCGATTTTAGCGAGGGAAATTGGACCATCAAGCCGCGGGTCTGCGAGACCGTTATAGATATTTACATCGAGAGCTCTGGGTGGATAGACTTCCGCATAGAAGGCCTGCCAAACCTCTACGTCGAGCTCAGGAGAGGGGAGACGCACTCTGCAGGATCTAAGTGCCTTCTAGAAGTCTGACTGGGCCTTGGTGTTCGCGATATTCTCACGAATATCGTAGAAGCACAACAGTTTTTTGCCATCTATCAGGTCGAAGTATGCCTACTTGGCCCAACGATAGGTGTCCATTGCTGAGGGGGGGGGGACTGCTCCTGGCGGCAATTTCGAAAGAGTGCTTTGGCGGATTTCTTCGCAGATAGACAGTCCCTGTCAAACTAGGGGTTTCTAGGGAGATTGTTCGTAGCATGACCGACGATGACGAGCATGTCCGCCAGCTTTGCTGCTTCGTAGATCGTTTTCTAGAAGGTCTTCATAAGGAAGTTGACATTTGCCTCCGATTTGAACAGAAGGAAGGGAGAGTTAGTGAGATTGGAGAGGTAGTCATCGATTCTGTTGCGTTTCCACAGGAGGCGGGGGGTTTGAGGGTATCTTTTGTGGTTGGAGTAGGAGTCCGGGGAGGGGTCAAAGAGGTCGACGATAATGGGGAAGTGATCAGAGGGAAGGATGGAGTGTTCAACGAACAACGATGTTGTTTGACCAGCTCAATGGACTTTTTGTTGGCATTTCAGCGGTACTGAGAGTCACCGATAAGTACTGACTGATGAGCCATTTTGACGATGCGACCTTCGCTTCTCTCCTTTATCGCAAACTGCCTCAACTGAAATTCAGCTTCCTGCTCGGCTGAAGTGAGGTCGTTGTGAATGAAAATATTAGGAAGTTCCACACCGTTCTTCAAAGCAAAAAGCTCCTTTTTGGACTGCAGTGAGTCTAGTTTCGCACATATCATGGACTCTTTGTTGGTCTTGGCTTCCAAAACCTTGCCACTGAAGGACGGAAATTTTGAGAACAAAAAATCAGGCACACTGGCCACCAGGTTCAGGTTGGGGAGGGTGAGACCCCTAATAATTACATTGTACATCTTAATCTGCTTCTCTTGGGCTTCCAGTCTGCTGAGGATGTGGTTGATGGAGCTTGGCCCCTGGGAACTAGTTACGGCAACTTGGAGATTAGTCTCTATTTTCTGAAGGCGCTCCTCTGTGGCTGCATTAGGGCAAGAAGAGTCAGTTGCCTCCACCGAGGAGAGTCGGGCTTGAATGTCAAATTGGGTGGTCCTAAGAGTTGTAAACTGGGTCTTCAAGGTGTTGACCCTCCCCGAAATCTCCTTGCGCCAGGCCCTCAGTTCCCTACAATCGTTGGCAGAATCCTCAGTTAGGTTGTCAATTTTGTTCATGTGAGCCATTAAGACTCGATTGGTGGGAGTGTCTTCCAGTCCGAAGTCGCTAAGGGTCACTTCTGAGTTCTCACAACCCGCTTCAGTGTCTGATGCACTCAGATAGACTTCTTCTTCGGTGTTCAGATTTTGAACAGAAGGAAGAGGGCGGAGGGGTGGAAGTCAGTTCGTTCTTCTGTTTTTTCAACACTGACAGATCTCTGGAGAAAACGGAATCGTCTCCACCTCTTCTCTTCCTGCTTGCAGAAGGCTTTTGAGATAGGTGCAGTATTATTGGTGGCGTGTCATTTACCTGCGTTAAGCGAATGGCTTTCGTTGGTGCTCCACGTCTCCTAGTTGGTACAAGAGTGCTTGTCCTGGGGGCCGATAAAATAGGTGTACGTAGTAGTTTTGACGATGACAGGGGGATGGCACCACTCGTCCCTTTCTCGTTCATGCCAATGTAGAGGAGCAGCCGAAACTTGACCACTCCCGGTTGATGGAAGGAAGGAATAGAGGAATGGGGACTAGCCTAATTCCTAGAACTGATGGAATAAATATCCAAAAAACAAGTAAACCAAAAATACTTAAGTTGATTACCAGAATCACGGGGCGCAGCAAGACTCTCGCAACGTTCCGCTACCCACGCACACAAACATATTAGTCAAAAACTGGCACAAACGAAAATTTGACAAACAAAGAGAGCGCAACCACACTGGCCTGGCTCCTGACCGTCCCCCCCAGAATATAATAATAGTAATAATAATGAAATGTAATAACTATAAAACTGAAAAATCAATCATTTGAAATAATAATAATTCTCTTCGGTAAAATATAATACTAGTTTATATTGTGAAATGACAAATGTCATGTACTATTTTCGCCTGAACTGACCGCGGTTCAAGCGGGGGGGGGGGATTGGTATCCGTGCCCAACGAGGAGTCGGATCATCCAGGGCTACTATTAAATAATTAATTTTTTTTGGCTAATTATTTCTTTTTTATTTTTCTTTCCCTTCTATGATTCCCAACGAAGGAAATACCGCTCACCGCGTATGCGCATCGAGCTTCGTGACGAGGGGAGCACGGGGAGAGCAGCCGAGGAACTCCATCGCCTTACCGTCATTATGTTAGCACAAGACCGCACGCTAAAAAACAGCGGCCACAGCATCGAGGGAGCAACGGATTATGTTGCCCCCTGCGCCGAACCACGCCGATCTACAGCACCGGCCGTAAGGCACAAGTCCTAGTTCGATGGGACCAATAAAGGAAACAATGAATGATTTTAATTATTCAAATTGTATACGAGCATCTTCGCGTAAATTCGGCGGAATGGGGTGGAGAAATGAAATCCGAGGTTCCTCGGGCGAAGTTTTCGCAGACGACCTCACTCTTCATTGGGACATATTTGATAGTGCCCGTATTCTTACGCTCCCACAGCCCAAACTGTTATTCAGTTTTCCTGATTTGTTTTTTTTTGTGATTATTGTTGGTGCGTGTTGGAGTTGGGACCAGCCCTGCCTTTGCCCCTGTTGCGTTGGGGATTATTTACCAAATCTAGAAGGTTTACGCGTAACGGTGAGCGTTATTTTTTTCCGTGAGGGCTCGCGTGATTTTTCTTTGTCTCCGGTGGCCATTTTGGCGCCGTTTGAAGAGAAATTAGATTTTTCCCTATGACGCGGCACTCAGCAGCCATCAGCTGCATTATTTCCTTATCATTATTATCAATTTTTGTGTTTTACGCTTCGCATTAATTACTGTGTGTTAATTTGTGAGAATTGTGGGTCAATATTTGGCCCCACAATTGCGATAGTTTTTTTTGTCGCCGTGGCTCTCACGTTGTTCGCGTTCGAGTGATACCCCCGCGTTCGTTGCGTCTTCTATGCCCCATTATTCAATTGATCATCTTTTTCATATTACTTTATATCGAGTCATTCGGGCAGAAGTAACTCCCCGTAAACTAATACTGTAGTCCCACCAAGGACAACAGTATTATCTGAATATTATTTTTCTTGTTTATATCGAGTAATTGAGACATATTTTTTTGTTGATAAAATACATTTGGTATATAACACGATCTCCAGCGTCGAATTTGTACCTGTTCCCACACGCCTCCGCGGTTTATTATCTGAGATAGCTGTGGATTACTTGGTCGGGCACGTGTGACCTTGTCCTTTGCAGGTCAAAAGCACTGGTGCCCTGACTGGCATTTGGTTCCTCTCGATTTTTCGTTAATATCAGATGTATAATTTAACCCGATACGCTACCGCGTTGCTCGATCTTTCCCTTTTTTCATCAAGTGCAGTGTTTTATTTAAAATTTGAATATATATACGCCCGTTGGCGATTTTGAAGAGCGGACCTTATTGTTTTTCATATGCTATATGTCATGTTTGGGAGAGCTGTATAACTTAACAAAACAGTAGTATATACAATGACGACCCATACGCACCACATTAGGCACTGTATTCTCTACGAGTTCCAACAAGGGAAAAAAGCCACTGAAGCCCACGATTCGATTTGTTCTACTCTCGGAAGTAACATTGTGTCTTATGATACGTGTAAATATTGGTATAGACGCTTTGAAGATACCTCAGTGACCGGGAACGCCCTGAACAGCCTGTGAAATTTGAAAATGCTGACTTGCAAGAATTACTCGACAAAGACTCAACTCAAAAATGCAGTGACAATCAACGAAACTCATCTTACTTTATTCTCCGGCAAAGCATCCCACTTCACTTCCGCTCGCGACCTCCCAATCACCAAAATCCCGTAAGATTTTTAACACCGGTATTCAGGCTACCTTCAACGCAAGCAGGCAAAGAAATGTAGTAAAGATGAGCCATATCCGATTTTCACTATCGCGCAATTCGAAGCTTATTAGAAACTAATTTTCCACAGTCCTATTTTTTTTCTACTAATACGATTTTCAAGAAAAAAATTTTTTTTTATTTTTTTATTTTGTTTTTGTTATGGAAGAGCATGGAAATGCCTGTATCAAGTGGAGAGAATACTTCGTGTCCATTTTCGAGCAATTTCTTAGAAATGACATTTTTGAAAGAAAACAAACGTGTTGCTGCTAACTTTTTTTGCTTCCGAATGGAAGCATTGTAATCGTGCTGTTTTCACATTCTCTAATTTTGATTGGAAATGATGTAGAATGGTCTGAAACGTAAAAATACGAAGTTTGGCGACCATGTCTGTCGGTGTCAATGTCCATCGCCAGCTTTCCGGTGGTCAATTTTTGGAAAATTGAGTAATTAATTGGCTAAACTCATTCCAAAAAATCTGAAATTTTGTCAGATTATAGACCTTAACAAGGACTAACTCTGTGCAAAAGTTCAGCCCGACTGATAGTGTTTGAGAAAAAGATATTCATTTTTAAATCGTTTTTCGCTAATATCTTCGAAGCTAGTCAACCGATTTCAATTTTTTTTTTCAAAATATTCGATTCGATGCCATCTATCTGAATCAATTAAAACATATTGTTATGAATTTCTAAATCTCTCTTCTTCAATGCATTTTATCAGGTATTAATTCTTTTCTTTCGATATAGAACTCCTCTGAAGTTAGCGCTTCCCTTTTGTTTTTCATTCATTCGTCTCTTATTATTATTTGTAACGATATTTTCTCGTTACGGGTTGAAATCCCCTTAAATAAGAAAGAGAACTATTAAACTTATTATAAGAGAGACAGGAAGTGACATCTAGAGGCGGCTGAAAGAGCTGCGACTGGATGAGAAGAGCCACAAACCGATGAAAGACCTAAGGCATAGCGGTTATGGGTGAAACCGCGACCCTTGGAGGTCTGGACGGCATTACTGGACTATCGCCATATTAGAATTCTCCCAGCATGTGCTAGGGGAAAAGGGGCCGACGTACAGGCTGTCCAACTGGGCGATTCTATAAACTATGTCGGAGTAGACTAGGGACCAACGGCCAGGTGAAAGGACTGGTACCTCCGTGATCCCGTCGGGTTGATTGGTGGGGATAGGGTAACGGAATTACCTATCGTCGCCGAGATATCCAGACTAGGAGGCAAGGCCCTAGTAAGATTCCGAGTTAGTCGCATGCGAGCGCTTGAACTGAGAGATTGGAAAAATCCGGTGCTGGAGTGGTAAAAGGCTGAAGAAGCCATGGTAAGGAGTTTTACTCCACGTAGTCTGGGGCATAACCTTTGGCGGCGAATATAGGGGGATGCCCCTGCATCCCGCGCGCGTAAATCTGAGTTATTTCGGAACGCGAAGTGACGATTTCATCGTGTCCGTCGTCATCTAGTCTCAGCGAAACGATTCGAAGCATATGGGCCCGTGGGCCTGGAGTCGAGAAATCCTCCTATCGGCCCGACCATATGCCGACGGTCTAGTACTACCCGGAGGCAGTGACGCGCGATGACCAAAGCGGTAACTGGTAGTTGAGAGTGTGGGTGGTCGTAGCGTGGGTAACGTAGTTCCACCCTGGTCAGATTAGCCTCTCAACGTCCCAGGCTCTGAGGAGTCCCGGCTGATTCCCAGATAATTCGGAAACTCTCCCGAGTATAAATACTCGGGAAGAGGAAGCATGCCGGAGGAGTCGAAAGACCCTCCGGAAGAAAGATGAATCCAATTCAGTAGGGGACTTATGCCGCAAGGCATAATCCACGGCTTGCAAAGGCCGTGGGGAAGTGGTGGTTGTACTCCTGGTGGACCTCGCCCACTCTACTGTATCACACTGATGTTAGCTAGGCATTCTATTGTCCACCCAAAAACTCCTCTGAGTGAACGAGTTTGCCTCAGAGGCCGGTTTTCGTCGAACCTCCCTTGAAGGTTCGGCTGGCGCCCAATTATTGAGCGATAGAGACGGCATAAAGAGTAGTTTGGATTTTTCCTGGGTGAACAACCCGGGAAAATATCCTTACATATTTAGTCATTTTGACGTTTTTGTCTTCGGATTATTTAATTTCTTAAATAAACGTATTTTTATCAATCCACGTACGTTTCAATTGGTGTCAGAAGTGTTTCGAAGTATTTTGGAGTGTTTCGAAAGTGTTTCGGGAGTGATACATGATATTTTCATAGTGAATTTTTGCGTGTGCGTTCCGAATTTTTTAAAAAATGGATCGATTCAGACTGGACATAGACGACGGACTACCCGACATTGGACATAATAGGGAAGTAATTAATGAATTAATTAACGATAGACTCGTAACGAATAAGCGGGCGTTTAGGGACTACGTTGACGAGACTTTTACGACAACTTACGTGAATATTCGAAATTGATTGCAACGTTAATTAGAAAGTGCCGTGACGCGACAATTTAATGCAACCCTCCGTGCCGAGATTCGTTCTATTGTTCAGGCAGAACTCCATCCAAGGAGAAGTTTCCACCTCTCTCGCGTCCACTCAGATAGAGTTGCTGGAGGCAACCCAACACGAGATTCATCAACGTACATCGGCGACGAAGGAGGAATTATCCACATCCATCCAGGAGGGTCTTGCTCAAGGTGTCGCTGTCATTCGCAAACAACTTTTGGGGACTTTGCAGCGAGATCTTCAACAAAATTTTGTTGCTGCCCGAGAAGAAATTCTTCGATCAGTCGGAGATATGCAGAGGAGAGTTCCAGCTACCGTGGAGAATACAGATAATGATATTTTCTTTAATCATCCTTTCTCCTCTCAATCTTAATTCTCATATAATACATCCTTTTCCCGTTAATCAACAGGATAATTCTTTTTTTCTAAATAGGAACGTCGGGAATTCGTCGATTCCGCGTCAGAATTGGATTAAGATCGCCGAATGTGACGCTTCCACCCCTTGGACTCCCTTCTATAAACATGTTCTCATCGCTTCATCCCATAATAAATGGAACGATGATGCGATTGCTTCACATCTTGCCACATGTTTACGCGGTAGAGCTCCGGATATTTTGCAAACTCTCCTTCCATCCGACATTAAAGATTTGAATAAATTAAAGGAAGAATTAGAGAAACGTTTCGGTGAAGAAAAATTTTCGTGGATGTACTTCAACCAACTTCAGGCCCGTCAACAGCAGAAGGATGAAGATTTTAAAAGTTACGCGGATGAAATTGAAAGACTTGCTCGTTTCGCGTATTTAGACGAAAATGAAAAATCTCGTGATCATTCCGCGTGTTTACAATTCATTTCTGGTCTCAGAGATTCTCCGATCGAGATGACTCTTCGTTCCGAACGGATATAACGAAATAATTTCAATAACACGAATAATTCGAATAATCAAAATCAAAGTAGAAATGCGAATTTGTCGTTTAATTCTACTAAAATGCAAAATAATTCACCTAATTCAATGAATAATTCGTCGAATTCTCGACCTCAACATCAGAATTCTCAAAAATCAACTTTTAACAAACAGAATGTCACATGTTTTACTTGCGGTAAGCTGGCTCATTTCATTTTTGAATGTAGGAATCCAGCCTTTTCCGATTTAAATGCTTTTCGAAATTCTTCCACGACAATTCATAACAAATCTCAAAATATGAGAAATTTGAATTCGTCTTCAACTCCCAATTTCCTTCGTACTTTTCAAAATAATTCTTGTATCCAACCTCGTAGTCAAAATTCCACTCGGAATACAAAATGTTATTTCACGCAAAATCAAAATTTATCAAATTCATGTAGTGATATGTGTTGATATTCATCCTAGTTCATCTAATTCGAATGGATCTCGGCCTCAGATTAATTCACTTCAGGAAAACTGAGCGGAGTCAATTTGTATGAGGTCAAATTGATTCCTGCTCGTGAAAATAAATCATGTTTGAAAACCTCAACTCAACCTTCTGATTTATACGTCAAAGTATTTGGGAAAATTAATAATCGATTTTGTTCGATGCTTCTTGATACAGCTTCGGATATTACCATCGTCAATCCTCGACTTTTCTCTAATAATTTAGATTCGTTGAAAACTCTTCATGAAAATTTCACTATTTCTACTACGAATGGTTTGAAATTAGACTACACTGCTATGAAGCAAGTAATCATCTCAATTAGCAATGTTTCGGTTTTCACTGATGCTGTATTTGCTGATATTAAAATTGATTGCTTTTTAGGGTTAGATTTCATCTCAAACCGGGACTTCTTATAGCATTTCAATCGGTCATTAATTGAAAATTCAATGAAAACTCTTCTCAGAAGATTGTTTCCATTTATCAAACTTCCACTGATAGTTCCCACAATTTTTCTACTACTCTTCCTGAATTTCTGCATGGACTTTTTCAATCATCATCTAAATTACTAGATGTGAGTCAAAAGAATCAATTCCAACAATTTCTCAATCAATTCCAGGACAGGTTCGCGAGGAGTAACAAAGAATTGGGGAAATACAGTGGTTTACAACATCACATTGTAATCGAAAATTCTCATCCCATTAAACAACTTTCTCGTAGGATTCCATTCTACTACCGAGACACCACATTCGATTTATTAGAAGATAGGAAGAAAGATGACATCATCGAGGCGAGTTCCAGCCCTTGGTCTTCTCCAGTTGTTTTAGTTAAGAAGAAAGATGGTTCTCCGCTTTTGCATTGATTATCGTCTTCTAAACAAAGTCACCAAGAAAGATTGCATGCCAATTCCTTCTATTGGTGAACTTCTTAATGCAACTAAGGGTTTTTGTTGGTTTTCTTCGATCGATCTCAAGAGTGGTTACTGGCAGATAGAAATAGCTTCAGAGGATAAAGAGAAAACGCAGTTTTGTATTGGAAATGAACTTTGGCAATTCAAAGTTCTTCCTTTTGGGTTGTGTAACGTTCCTGCTACATTTGTTCGAGTGATGAATTCTATTCTCAAGGAACTGATTTGGAAAATTTGTTTAGTTTATCTCGATAACATTTTAATCCTTGGTCGATCATTCAAAGAACATCTGCAGAATCTTCACATCCTCTTCGATAGACTGTCTTCTGCGAATTTTAAAGTTAATTTCAAGAAGCGTGTTTTTATTGTTCCCCAGAGAAAATTTCAGCGATCATTGAATGGCCAACTTCAGTCGACAAAACATCTCTTCGAAGTTTTATTGGACTTTGCTCGTATTATTGTCAATAGGTCAGAAGTTTCGCGTCCATTGCTAAACATCTTCATAAGATCTCTGACCTTAGAACTCCTTTCTTCTGGTCATCTGATTGTGAATTAGCTTTTTCTCAATTAAAATCCTCACTTCTCCTCCTATTCTGTCGACTCCTTCTTTAGATGGTAAATTTATTCTTGATACGGATGCTTCTCAATTCGCTATAGGTTGTGACCTTTCAATATTTAATTATTATTTCCTAAAAGGGGGATTTAGGGCAATTAAATAATGAGGACAAATGAGGGATAAAATTAACTGAATATCTATATTTCTATTGATTTACATGATAGATCGTCGTAAGACGCTTGAAATGCCTTTTACTTGGATCTAGAGTTATGGGTAAGGCCAGGCAACTTTTGTACACGTAAGAAGGGAGTGACTCTAATGCAGGAAAAAGGGGNTCCTTCAAAATACCAGGGCGTTTTCCTGGAGAGCCTCCTTTCCACCTCGGGGTTTCCTGGGCACCAATACTAGAGCTGGGATGAGCTCGATGTATCAAAAGTCCTCTTTTTATCCGCCAAATAACTTCCGGGCGAATTTCACTGTATTCACTACTACTACTTTCGGGGCACGTGGCGACTCACGGGGCAGCTAATGCACGAGTGACGGTCTCTTCTTTTCCTTCGCGATTCGTGGGGGTTCGTCAGGTGTCGATGTCCTTCGGGTTTTAATTCGGGAGCAATCGGGGCCAATCAGCACGGGTGAGTGGTGACGATGACCACAATCCAGGGATGTCTCACTGGGATCGTCGAGGGCGGTGGGTTGCCGAAGCCCATGTATGGGTGGTTTGTGGGGGGAGCAACGGCTCCTTCAGGTTATCCAGTAGGACCGGAAATGTTGTCTTTCTTCGGCTGAGGTCTTCGTGATGTCCAGTGGCGGGAGTAGGGGGGCGATGAGGGGAAAATCGAGGGAAGGGGTATCCAACGGTGGCGGGATTTTAGTATTTAGGGGGCAGTGTGTAGTTGGGCAAAGTATAAAATAAAAACAAATAAAAATAAAAGAATCGCCTCGTCACAAGGTGCTACCCTTTCGCAATTACAAGATGGCACAGAAAAGGTCATTGCTTATTACAGAAAATGTCTCAGTAACTCACAAAAGAACTCGTACAAAATTCCCTAGAAGAAACCCGCAGTTTCCTTGGGAACTGTATCACTCGTAAAGAATTGCTGGCTGTAGTTAAGACCGTTGAATCGTTCTCTCATTATCTTTTGGGTCGAAAATTCCTCATTCGCACTGACCATGCTTCCTTGAAATGGCTCATTTCTTTCAAGACGCCGGTCAATCAGATAAAGTTTATGGCAAAGTTAATGCCGTTGAAGATTCATCAATTAAAATCGTTTTTCGGACTATTTGTTGTTCTAGGAATGATCGTGATTGGATGCAGCTTCAGGATGAGGATCCCACATTGAAAACTATCATTCAATTCAAGAAGTGGAAGCATCGTCCAGATTGGAAAGACGTTTCACAACGGTGCTGATTTCAAGATTTATCTTCATTAGGATTCTTTGGAGCTGCGAAATAACATCCTTTATCGTCGTTGGGAATCTTCCGATCGTACGAAATTCATTTTTCAGATTGTTCTTCCTAGGAAACTCATCACCGAGATTGTTTCTTCTTCGCATAATTCACCGTGCAGTGGGGATTTCGGAATCAACAAAACTCTTGGTAGGGTTCGTCAGAATTTCTATTGGGCTACTTGTGAATTTGACGTAGAAAATTGGTGTAAAAAATGTAAGGTTTGTTTTTCTAGAAAAGGTCAACATGTGAAGACTAAAGGTGAATTGCAAATTTATAACGTTGGATTTCCTTTTGAAAGGTTGGCCATCGACTTCTTAGCTCCTTTTCCACGGTCTTCGTCCGGTAATCGTTTTATCCTCATTGTCACGGATTATTTTTCCAGATGCCCTGAAGCTATACCTCTTCCAAATCAACAAGCTACAACTGTAGCTGAAGCTTTGATTAGGGATATAATTTCTCGATTTGTCATTCCCCAGGAAATCCACTCTGATCAAGGTCGAAGCTTCGAATCTTCAATCTTCAAAGAAGTTTTAAGGCTTCTAGGGATCCAGAAAACTAGGACAACTCCACTCCATCCTCAATCCAACGGAATGGTTGAACGGTTGAACAGAACCATCACTAATTATTTTGCAAAATTCGTCGATTTCAATCAGAAAGATTGGGATAAATGGATTCCACTTTTCCTTTTAGCCTTCCGTTCTTCAAAACATTAAACGACTGAGTATACTCCAGCTATGCTGGTGATGGATCGAGAACTCAAACTTCCTTTACATTTGATTAGAGGTTGTCCCCCGAGTAATTCTTCTCAATCCCTTCCCGAATATGTTGAGAATTTCAAGAACCATCTAGATTCATCTAGGTTCATGCTGATATTCGTGATAAACTCCAGATCAAGAGCAACCGAATGAAATCGAAGTTCGATATCAAAACCTACATGATTTATTTTCAACCACATCAAAAACTTTGGTTCTTCAATCCACGCAGAGTCAAAGGAAAATCTCCTGAACTCCAGCGTGATTGGGAGGGACCTTATGTAATAAAAAACAAATTAAATGACGTTGTTTACCGTATTCAGAGATCACCTCATTCTGAACCCAAAGTTATCCACATTAACCGGATTGCACCATATGAGGATTAAACCCTCATTCTCCTCTCATTCTCTAGCATTATTATTTCTGTTATTTAATTTGTTGGTTACTGGCCATAATAAACGAATTATCTTCTTTAATTTATTTATTTTATTTTCTTTTCCCGGGAACGATTTTAGAAAAAGCGATTGCGCATAGCTTCTCTACTTTTCTATTCTTCGTTATTCTGTTTGAAGAATAATAACTATTTTTCTCCACTTTTTCTATGTTTCTTTCCATTATTCTTTTTGGAGAATGATTATTTTTCTTGATCCCCTTTTCTCTTACACGATTTTTCCCTCTTCCAATTATGATTCTGTCCAATTTGTTCTCTCCTTTTCAGGATTCCCGGATTGACCTTCAAAGACCTGATCGACTTCGCCCCTCGGATGAAGACGTTCCCCTATTTCGAGTCAAACCCCGTTTAGTTCGAGTCAATATCTTTTCTCTTTTAGATTTTCCGTCTGGGGTTTCAAAGAGAAAATGGATTATTGACCCCAGATAACTAAAATATCAGTCTTTCTTAAAAAGAAAACATTGATGTTTTAGTTGCCCATAACAGGTTTACCTGATTGTCGTAACGACAATCTTCCAGAGGAGGATGTAATGTTATGAATTTCTAAATCTCTCTTCTTCAATGCATTTTATCAGGTATTAATTCTTTCCTTTCGATATAGAACTCCTTCTCTGAAGTTAGCGCTTCCCTTTTGTTTTTCATTCATTCTTCTCTTATTATTTCGTAATTGACGTTTTTGTCTTCGGATTATTTAATTTCTTAAATAAACGTATTTTTACTATTCCACGTGCGTTTCAATATACACCCGTTCATACAAAGTTTTCGAGATATTTCCGTTTTTCTGTTTTTTCATAAAAATCCTTGTCATACTCTAGCTTGTGCAAAACTTGGGATATCAGCTTGAAATTTGTACAGAATCTTCCTCTCATGATAAGAATACTTCCTACTGAAAATGAGCTCAATCGTATAGGTAGTTTCCGAGATATTCGACTTTCTGAAAACCTTTTATGTGCAATACCTTGAAAACTACACAACCGATTTCAATTTTTTTTTTAATATTTATTTCGATGCCTTCTATCCGAATGCCTTCTATCCCAATCGGAAGCTTACTACCAATAGAATTGGTAGAAATGAAAGAAAGAAAAAGAGTTATAACACATAAAGTAACGGTCAGATGGCTTCGGCCAAAAAGGCTCGAACCCCTGCTTGTTTTAAGTTAGCAGGAAAATTTTTTAAAAATGGAGAGAATCCAATTTTCCATATCAAATGATATAAAACTCATTGAGAGCTAATTTTTTACGTTGCAAAAAATCTTCCTACTCATGCATTTTATAATTTAAAGCTCCTGAGGAGCTAATTTTATACGCTTCGAAATACGTTTCTGCTAATGCCACTTTCAAATAGATTAGTTGGGGATATTTTTTCGCAAATTAGCAAGAAAATCAGTTGAAAATGAACAGAATTCATTTTTCGATAGTGGATAATTCGAAGCTCTTTAAGAGCTAACTTTCTACGCATTGAACAATTTTCCTGCTAAAGCATTTTTTTTTCAAGTGGTGTTGACTTTCTTGGCACCGTTTATGCAAGCTGAAAGAGAATTGAAGTAAAAATGAACCGAATGCGATTTCCTCTATCGAACAATTCGAAGCACATAAAAAGCTAATTTTCCATAGTTTAAAATTTATTCCTGCTAATCTCATTTTTGAAAACCAAAATCGAAAAAATTTTTCTTTCAACTGTTTTTTCTTTTTTTATGAAAAATCATGAAAATACTTGCAGCATGTGAAGGGGGTAGAACTTGCCAACTTTGAAGGAATTTCCTGCTAATTCCGTTAAAAAAATTGATGCTAACTTTTTTGCGAGTTAGCAGGAAGAACCCTTGAAAATTAACAAAATTCAATTTTCGTTAACTGACAATTTAAAGCACATTAACAACTGATTTTGTACATTCCGAAAAAATTTTCTACTCATGCCCTTTTTGGAAAAGTCCCAGCTAACAAATTACCGGTACATTTCCGGATATTTACCGATCTTGCTGGGGATTTTTAGATGGCATCCATAAAAATTGCTCTCTGGAGTGGCGTTACGACTACCTTTTACACAAGCTGGCAAAAAAATGTAGTAAAAATTAACCAAATTCGATTTTCATTATTTGATACTTTGAAACTGATTTGAATTCTCTCCCTTTTTTTGTTGACTTCCAGAGAAGGGACAAGTTTTTCAAGAACTGCATTAGCAAAAAATTTTCTTAGAAACAGAAAAATAGCTGTTGTTGAGATTTGAATTATCCAATATTAGAATCGAATCTTGTTTATAGTTGAGTCATTTCCGCCAACTTCCGACTTTGGAGTAGCTTCTAATGTACTTTAAATTACCACTTGTGAAAAAAAAATTTCTTTCTATTTTCGAGGCATTTTCCTGCTAACTTTCAAAGAAAATCGCATCAAAGCCCTTCTCCCCCATTTAATACTTATCGCCAAAGAAATGAGCTCTGAATCATGCGATGTGAAAAATATTTCTTTTCATTTTTAGATAATTTTTCTGCTTCTTTTTAAGAGCGGTGAAGGTATCGACACTGTTTCTTCTCAAAACTGCATGAACAGGAAAATTTTTGGAAACTTAGAAAATGTTGGAAATATGGCGCCAGCTCCCGGTCCCACTAGAATTGCGTTTATAGTTTAATACATGTATATATGTTATGGTGAGGCGGGATCTTGTGCATGCGCCGATCTCGTCTCTAACAGGTTGTGACTCGAGAGAGTTTACTCTTCACTCTACACTCTACACGACGAGACGCAAGACATGCTTTAACCAATAAACCAGTGTTCTAATAATAAAACCCGTGTACCATTTATTGTGTCCACACCCGCTATCCAACAGGTTATGGGCCCAGCAAGCTTCCACTGCGTAAATAAAAACTGAAAATCCCAAAAAAAAATAAAAGTGATAGTGAAAAATAAGGACGAACCCTCAGGAACATAGTGCCAAGTGTCTGGTGGTCTGAGGTGGCGAGGGAAGGCTGGAAAGATGGAAAAGCCAGAAGGAGAGAGACGTAAGTACGGTTGAATGTGCTATACCGGTGGTAAGTGTCTCCCAGATAACGAACAGGGGTTGCGTCATTGTGGGGAGATTGGCGGCAACAACGTGGACGCTGGGAGACAAGATGGTGGACAACAAACGTTGGCCAAACCATCAAACGTAAATTCGGGAGAAAAATAAAATATTGAATTAGGGAATTGAAAATCCCAAAGGAAATAAGAATAAAAATAGATTGAAATAGGTGGGAATAATATATATTGAGGGATGAGTTGGGAGAGTTGTAACATGGTGAGGGACCCGTCCAAGTATGGAGAATCGGTGAGGGACGCGAGCAGTATAGAGAGTCGGTTGACGTGGTGGGTGCGCGCGCAGCATTGGTGGGGAGAGTGACCAGGAGTGGCTGTAGTTAAGCAGCACACGTAAAGCTCGAACGAATGATGAGGTGGCGAGATGTAGAAAAGAGAAGGGGTCACGCGGCTCTCTTTCAGCGCGCGCGCATCGCAACTGCGGCCGGCGGCAAAACTAAATTCAAATTTGAAATTGATGCGAGATACAAATAAGGTGAGAGTGCACAAAAATAAAAACAAGCCCACATCGGCCAACTACCACAGATGATGACTGTGGGAGCTGTGGAGGCAATTAACGTTCCTCTTTGGATTTGATGAATTCCATAAAGGAGAAGACGTCGTCCTCGAGTTAGTAGAGGAGACCGTGTTAATACGAACAGACACAATTAAGTGTTATAAGTTTGGTGAGTTGAGATGAATTAAAAAGGAGAGTTAAGATGAAAAATGCATGCGATCAAAGTGCTTGTGAGGATATTAGCTAGCAAATATAATCACAAATTAACTAAGCACTGAAAATGATCAAATAAAACAAAAATACTAGTTAAAAATTCAGAATTAAATCTGAAGTTTGTTTGCTCCAAAGGAGTGATCAGTGGAAGCGTGCTTGTGTTCAGTGCGTGGAAATTGATCAGCTCTTTCGGGCATAGAGAGGATATTGTGTTCATGTCTCGTCTGTGTCTACCTGTCCTGAAGCTGACTATACTTGTGTTCGGTTGGTCGGTGAAAGGGCACAATATACAAATGATAATACTAATATTCATAGATTCTATTTATCACAACAGCCAAGAGCATGATGACAGAGAACCAGTGGAGACTACTGGAGGAGTGGCATGAGCAGAAGCTCCTCGCCAATAAGCCTCCCATCATGCCCAAAATTTATGAGGAGCAACCACCAATTACTGCCGAGGTGAGTGAGATGAGCAAAGGTGAGGAGAACGACGGTGAGAACGGAGAGGAGGGTGAGGAAAGTGAAGGCGCGTCGGTCGAACAAGGTGCGGGATAAGCGGCAGTAATTGAGGCTCTTAAAGCAGGTAAAAGTAAGCCCCAGATTACAAAAATCGAGTCCGTGGAACCTAAAGTTAAAATAAGGTCCACGTTACAAAAATACCCGACAAATCCAATGAAATACCACGCAAACAAACTAAGAACTGAAATTCTAGTGGAAGGCAGACTTGAATCGGTGTGCTCAAAACTTGATGTTGTGACCAGCACACTCGTGACGGTTTTGAATATTCAGACCAACACTAGTGGCTGGATACTAGACAGCATCAAGGAAATGAGAAAAGAGATGAGCGAGGTGAGGAACGGCCGGGATGACAGACTCTCCTGTATCGATTGCGGGATGGAGAGACTGCTGAGGCGGGCTAAAACTGAGGAGCCTGGTAAAAAGATGAGAAATGGGTCAGATTTACCAGATGATGGCCATGATTTAGATGAGAATGAAAAATTAGAAGCGAGAATTGAGAATCTTATCAAAAGACAATTTGAAAATCTAAGACGAGAAGAACAGAGTCAAAGTTGTGGAAGCACTGGAAATAGCACTGCTAAAGAAGTTGCTGAAACTATAAAACTGGAGCTCCTAAGTAAAGGACCATCAGCTAAAAGAGACTACAAATCAGATAGTAGCACTAGATTTGAACACTTCTATGAGTATTTTAAGTCAGAAGTGAGATCTCACAAGCTCCTGCATGTCTTAGATAGTAACGGAAAATTCAGTGGAGATCAAAAGACTTTGGATGAGCCCAAATTTAAGGTGAGAGAAATATTGATCAATCACATAGACAAAAACTATCATTCTAAAGTAGTTTTACTGGAAGATCCAGGAGCCATTCTGGATAAACTCAAGGAGTTAAAAAAATATGAAACTAATGTATCGTCATTTACGGTGAGAAAAGAAATCTCTAACCTGCAGTATGTAATTGGAAAACCCCCGACGAAAAAGTTGTCAATTGACTTATTTAAAAACTGAAAAACAGGAAAATTGAAAATTAAAAACCCCTGATGAAAAAGTTATCCTTGAGTAGTTCAAAAAGAGAACATAAGAACTCAAAATTTCAATTAGACAAATTTTGGAGAAACTGAAATTTCTTTTGTAACAGAAGAAACAGTAGAAAAAAGTCGGGGGGACACCAACATTTTCGTGACTCTATGTCCCCTCCCGATTTTTTTCTGCTTTCTTCTGTTATAAAAGAAATTTCAGTTTCTCCAAAATTCATCTAATTTAGATTTTGAGTTTTTATGTTCCTCTTTTTAAACTACTCAAGGATAACTTTTTCGTCAGGGGTTTTTAATATTCAATTTTTCTGTTTTTCAGTCTTTAACCCTAGTTTGGACACCATAGGAGGGAAACGCCGCAGAAGGTCGATTTTTTTTTCTTACCATTGACTGGCTGAGCGGAAAAATCCTAAAAAATTGGAATGCGTCAATTCAAGTATCTAGAAAATTATATTTTTTTAAATTATTTATATCCACAATTCCAGAAGAAAAAAAAATATTTCTAACAGACGGGCAATTTTTTCCCATGTTATAGAGTGAAGTATAGAGTAAATTCGGCAACGCTCGGGCCTAAATAACACGGCGGCGATTCCCTGCAGAGGTGACCAAAGTCGGAAGTTCTCATATGGTGACCAAACTAGGGTTAAATAAGTCAATTGACAACTTTTTCGTCGGGGGTTTTTAATTTTCAACTTTTATGGATGAAGGTTCATATATATAGCAGATGTTAATTAGAAAATGGATAATCAACCTTTCCGATCGTTAGGAAATCATTTGGAGATATTTGGAAAATAGTTTTCGATATTTGGAAACCTAAATATTAATTAATATTGATTAATCAAAAATTGGTCATCCGATTGGCAGAAATGTCCAAAATTTCCTTCTTGACATTGTCAGTCAGCGCAAAATTATTTGGATAATCGGTGGTTCATATACCAATGTTTGGAAAAATTCATTCACTTAAATATCAATAGTTTATTAACGAATATTGGTTTATGAACCAATCGATTATCTAAATGATTTTACTTGGACTAACAGTGTTTAAGATGAAATTTTCGACATTTTTGCTGAATTCTACGGCCAATTTCGAATTGTTTAATATTAATAATATTTGGGTTTCCAAATATTGAAAACTATTTTCCAAATATCTCCAAATGATTTCCTAACGATTAGAAAGATCAATTATCCATTTTCTAATAAGCATATGCTCAATATATGGAGCTTCAGGAACCACCGGGAAGAGGGAATACGGGACGATGAAGCGTAGGAGACCCCCAGTCTAGGTGTTATGTCTATGGCGTACACAGTAACAGCTGAAGAGCAGTAACTAACCAATTTTACCAACGGATTTTTCGTTTGCTCGCTAGGGAATTTCGGTTTAATATTTTCACCTTCCCCAAATCATTTTTTTAAAATGCATTTTGTAGGAAAACGGAGTACTGAATCAAAAATCGGGCTCCGTAGTTGAGTTCCCCGGAATGTTCTCTTTATTCCTGATACAAATTGTCATTTTTTCGAATCGTTTTTCATGTAGTTTCGTCCAAACACAGATATCGAAGAGTCGTGTTATGGACCGTCAAAAGCATATACCCCTCCCTCTGGTTTGCCGTCGGGGGTAAAAAATGACAGCAGTCGAGTTTTGTGAGAAGTTCGAAGAGGCGATCCGAACTTACGAAAATTCTGCAGACGCCGGCCCTTTATCCGATGAGGAGAAAAGGGACGCATTTAACAATGCCATTATAGGGTCTGTACCGATGGTACAGTACCTACAGTCCTCAGCTAAACTTAGAGGTGAGCAGCCCCCAACTTATGAGCATTTAAAACTTGTTGTTATGCAGGAAGAAGCATCAAAGAAACAGTCTGGGGAGTAGTAAGGTGAGAGCTGCTCACCTCACCGGATTTAAGGAGAGATGTTTTGAGTGCGGGGACTATGGGCACCTCGGCCGAAACTGCCCGGGCAAGAGTAAGGGCAAACTGTGTTACAGTTTCAAAGGCTACGGACACATAATTAAGGATTGCCGAAACTCATGTGAGACAAACAAGCCAAAAGTTGACATAAGACGCACCAGTTCGCGGGGAAATAGTTTTCGTGGATTTGGGCGTGGTGGTGGGTCATTGAAGAGAAGGTCAGAGAGTTTAGGTGGGAATGACCCAAAAGGCGCGATAAGGGGAAAATACTATAACCTGAAGGGCAAAGGAGACAGCAACTACTCGAAGCCCAAGACCAGTACAAAGTGTAATAAGAAGGGCTCAAGCAAAACCTCAGGAGGAGACAACAAAGAGAAGGGTGAGTTAGATTCGAATGAGACAGGAGAGAGCATGGAAGTGGATCATGAGCTTTGTGAAGGTCAGGCATTGCACGTGGGTGTTTGTTTCGACAAAGACAAATTGATTACTGAATTCCTAGCAGATTCTGGTGCTACCGAGCACTTAACAAATTCGAAACTAATTTTCAAGTCCCTCGACGAACAAAGTAAAGGTGTGATCAAATGCGCGAATAAAAATGAACAAGCGGATTTGAGAACGCAGGGAGTAGTTCAGGTAGAAATTGAATTGTTAAACGGTGAGAAATTTGAAGTAGATGAGGTAATATTTACTGAGGCCCTTCAGGCTAACTTACTGTCTCTAAGACGATTCGCAGAGATGGGTCTTGCGATATATCTAAATAACCAGAAAATAGATATCTTCAATCCAGGATCAAATGACGCATTTATCTCAGGCATGTATAGAAAACCGTATTGGATAGTAGATTTGGAAGTAAACAAGTACAGTCCATTCAATAGAAAACTACAAAAAAGTACAACTAGACGAGTTATAGCCAAGATAGTAGATAGTGAAATAGAAGTGAAAAGACACATGACGCGAAGTGTCACAGCCAAACAGAATGAGGTTTCGGCAATGGAAACTCCAACTGAGAATAACAACCGGATTGAAGAAGGGTCTACAGAGGTGAGAAATAATGAGCAATCCGGAGTCGGGTGAGATAACAAACCGGATAATAAAGAAACCCCTAAACCGATTAAAAATCAATTTGAACAGTCTAATTTTGATTATTCAATCTGGGATAGAAAGATCAATAATGTAGATGAGGTAAAACCAGATGAATTTACTGAGGATTTCGATTTATTCGGAGCAGAATAAATTTCAAATAAATTTCAAAATAAATTTCAAGATAATAATAAGGCCATGCTATGGCATGCTCGGTTCGGTCATGCATCGATAACATATCTCAAAACTTTACAATCAAAATTCCCGGACAATAAAGAACTAAAAGGCGTGAATTTTGATGAGTCATTAATGGAGTGTGAAGTGTGTTTAGCTTCTAAATTTAACAGACTGCCATTTTCTAAAGTGAGAAGGCGAGCAACAGAGCCCTTGCAGATAATACACTCTGATGTAATGGGACCAATATATCTGAGTTCATATCCAAAGGGATACAGGTACTTTTCTGTGTTCATTGACGATAAATAGAGATTTGCCACATTTGTCACTGCTTTGAAATATTAGTTAGAAGTGGCAGAAATCAGTTGGGTTACGACGCGAAGGTGTGCTACCTTAGGTCAGATCAAGGCACGGAATTTACTGGGGGACATACAGTTGAGGTATTGAAAAAGTTGGGCGCGGAACAACTGACAAGTCCTGATGCTCCAGAACACAATGGAGTCGCTGAACGATACAATCAGACAATCCAGAAAAAAGTGCGTGCCTACATGTTCGAGGCGGAATTGCCGGAGAATATGTGGGATCTGGCTCTGTCTGCCGCAGTATATACATTCAATCGAACTCATAAATCTAATGAGATGAGAACTCCACTGGAAGAGTTTGCGCCGGGACATAGCTTTGATGTGAATCAGATTAAGAGATTTGGAAGCCTAGCGTACATGAAAGTACAGAGAAAGGTAGCACCGAAATTCAGGGCAGAGGGTGCGAGAGGTATTCTGGTTGGATACACTCCAACAGCTATTTGTATTAACAAATGAAATTTGTTAAATAAATTTATATTGGCGTTGGCTAGCGGATTCTGGCGTTGTTTAGGACATTATGAGTAGTCTCTTCTCTTCTCCACCAAAAAGACCTCCGAATAAAAATCAACAAAATAAATCCATCGAGTAGCTCTCAAGGATATCCAAGTGCGGAAATACCGTTGTCCCAAACCATGCCTATCCGAGGTAGAGGCTTCACTAGTCGTACCCCCACTCCCACGTCACAAGCCGAAATGGCAAGCGCGTTGGCCGATCTAAAGAGGAAGATGGATGAAATAAATGATCGACTAACAATTTTTGATGAGATACCGGAAAGAGTGGAAGAGATTCAGGAACAATCTAGAAGCTTTGAACCCGCAAAAAAATACAGTAGATCAGATAAAAGAGCGTTTAGCCACCCTCGAAACGGTGAGGGACACAGTAGGGCAAATACAAGATCGTTTAACAGATTTAGAAGGCAGGGACACAAAAAATCAGGTTCTAACAAGAGTTACCGAGGTGTCCACACAAAATCAAATTCCTGATCCACAAAATCCAAACAATTCCATCCCTGGCCAACGATCCGAAGGGGAAGAGCGTAGAGAGGAGCAAGTGAGACAGGATGATCACACCGAGGTAAGAAATTCAATCCCCACTCAACGTCAAAGTCCATCAATACAAAACCCCACAGCCTCTCATCAAAATGTTAGGCCTTCCACATCACAAAATAATGAACAACTCCCACCTCGAAATGCTTCTAACACCCCCAACGACGATCCCGAAAACATTAGAAGAAATACCTCTTCAAACTCTCAACTCCAATAGCACCAACGAACAATCTCGAAGCGAACACCCGGTAACAACGCACGTAGAGTTCATTTCCAGAGTCAAGATCGAAACAGACCGTACGAAAGCGAGGGTGAAAGTTCAGGTGATGATCGAAGACGGCGAAATTCAGGCCCAAGATTTTTTAGAGTAAAAATAGCTACCCCTCAGTCGGATGATAGGTCACGTGAGGAAGAAATCCTTGTTACCGAAGAACAGTATCAACAGACGATCGAGCGTGCAAACTCACATGGAGCCGGTGTCTTTGGATTCTAGTCACGGCGCAGTCAATGTTTAAATCGGGATGAGTATCAAGAGTCGAGTCATTGCAATGTATCTCGGGAGTACTATAGAAACAATAGGAATTTTGAATTTGAATATCGTCCAGAGAGTCGCGATAGACGTTCGACAACCTCGGGGGCTCTGTCAGGATATGGTAGTGACTCTGAGGATGAAGAGCATTGTTATCCACGTAATATGGGTGGGAGATCGCAAACTCATCGAGATGAAAATAATTATAACAGTCATTGTGATAGGTACAATCACTCTCCTGCCTATTCTGACGACTATGATCAAATTTCTCCAATAAAAATCGGACGTATTATTGATTCATGGAAAATCTCATTCCCATGGACTTCGTCCATGAGGACTTCATGGAAGTCCTCAACCTGGAACATCGCAATTACCATGAATTCCTGAATTATGTGAATAAAAGGAGTTATTTGTATAAAGTGACGACAGAATCACAACCCACCCGTTCGAAATTCAGATCGACTGACTTGAAGTACGTTCAAAGTGAGTTTGAGCCTGATCAGAAAAATGATGTTTGCGATGGGTCGCTAGCAAATGAGGCCGACTGTGATGAGAAATCTAGCGAAAAAGTCACAAACTTACAAGCCATAGATCATAGGAGTTCGGATAATTACAGCAAAGGTAATAAATCCTCTCAGAATTCAAAAACTTTAACTCGACAGAGACTTGAACAAAATCTTGATCACTTTAGCAAGACCGAAAAGATTACTAAAGTCGCGGGTTTTCAAAATGATCAGGTGAAGTAGGATCGACGTACATTCGATTAAAGTAAAATGTTTTGTTACAATTGTGGGCGATATGGACATGCCACGCGCTATTGTACTGATGAACGTCAGATGGTTTGTCCTGCTTGCCGGCAGTCGGGACACGACAATCGAAGTTGTTCTATATTCGGGAAACGAGAAAAGCCCTCTATAACTTCCCCTCTAGTTACTGAAATCAAGGGCATGAAAGAGGGGGCAACTCCAGTCTCAACTGTTCGAATCAATCAAATTAAGGACCTTGAGGAAATAGAAGTCATAAATGAATTGAATGAACCTCATGGCACCGATCGGGAATTATTCACATTGAATGTAATCGATGAAGGTGACGATAACTCTGACATGACAGACGATGACTTGGAACGGAACGGACCGATAACCGTCGACACTCGTCAAGTTCATGATGCAACATCACACAATCTATCGACATTGACAATCAACACGAAAGGAAATTCCAATCTTGGACTCAGTCGTGAAAAGAAGACGGACGTATCCTATGAACACTGGCGACCTCCCGGTTGACCAACGCACGCGGTATATAAATTAGCTCAGCGTAGAATATATTGCAAGGGCAAAGGTCTTAGAGAACCGACGGAAACCGCAAAAATTTCTGTCGAAATTTCAATCTTTGGAGAAAAATTCGTGGAATAATCGATAGTGGCGCGGAGAGATCATTCATGAGCGAAACGACTTACGATCGGGTAAAGCATCTCCAAGCGAAGGAGTTAACTGAGGATGGATCATCCTCGGCAGGTGTGCGATTGGAAAATCAATCGCTGGTGAAGACACTAGGTTATGCAGGATTCATAATCGATATAGGTGACATAGGTGGACCGCAATGGTTCAATATCATGTCAAATTTATCGGGAGATCGTATCCTCGGTATGGATTTTTGGTTAAATTTCAAAGTCTCGATTGATCCATTTTCTCGAACGTGGACTCTAGCAGGTAGTGAATACACTTATCCATTATCTCATCGCTACACCATTCCCACAGAATTACGTGCACTTTCGATCGATGAATCTAGCAAACTTGAACAGTTCTTGAATGAGGAATTTAGTAAAATCGATAAAGAGGGCACCGGAGTCACTGACCTCATTGCCCTCATTGAATTAAATGATCCTACCCCACATCGACAAAAACCTTACCGACGGAGTGAGGCGATAAGAAAGTTACTGACGAGGAAACCGATCGATTACTCAAAAAAGGGTATATTACTTGGGCCGAGACAAACGAATGGGTTTGTTCTCCTGTCATTGTGCCGAAAGCTAACGGTGGACTTCGTTTTTGCATTAATTATAAACCTTTGAATAGACAGACTAAAAAGCCAGCCTATCCCCTCCATAACATGTGATCAATTTTGTCTAAATTGCATCAAGCAAAGATCATCTCAACGCTCGATATGAGCGAAGCTTTTCATCAAATTCCCATGGAAAAGAAAAGTCGTAAATACACTGCATTTGTAGTTGAGGGAAAGGGATTGCTGGAGTGGGTGAGAATGCCATATGGTCTCAGGGGAGCTCCATCAACATTCCAGAGATTGACGGACATCTTAAAACGCAAATTCAAAGATAAATTGACAGAACAAAATTTACCAAGTAACTGGGGAGATCAGGTATTCACCTATCTCGATGATTGGAATATAGTAAGTCAAGATCTTAAGGAGCATATGCAAATATTATCGATCGCATTTGAAGCCCTGCGCGAAGTAAAATTGATCATTAAGGCCCGGTTGGACGGATTTTTGCCCGACATGTCCCTAGAAAAGTTCCCAGAAAGTTGTCGAAAAAAAGCATTTTAGATGCAATGTTATTATGACTGTATTGTTGACTAAAAAATCTGATTTTTGAAACAAAAATCAGATAATTTATTCCGCTTGACCGCTAATTGGTTCTGGAGGGGGGAAAATGAGTTCATATATTTTTAATATTACTTAGAAAATAACCAAAAAAAAAACACCACCGTCCCCCCCTAGTCAAGTCACACTAGCGTGACACCCTGTTAATATGGCGAGGATAATTATCAAAAATAAAAACACAAATTCCAATTTTCTCAGACACTGCACACTCCGGAGACCCAATTAGCAGCCCGTGAACTACTTTTTACTATTTTCCGCGAGTTGTTCCGAAGCAATTAGACGCCGCTAATTCCCATAAAAGACTTGTAAGTAAATGAGGCGATCAGCTGTCGCCATACTGTTTCCCTCAGTTACACTGGAATTTGTCAGATGACGCCACCGAAACCCCCGAATCTCTGCGTACGGAAATGAGAATTGTCGAGGGGATAGCTCAGNATAATAATAATAATAATAATAATAATTGTCAAAAACAAAACAAAACAAATGAAAACCACCGTATTTGCGCTAAATTTCGGAAAAAGCTCCAATATAGAAAATTTGAGAAAATTCGCCGATTCTCTAATCAAAAATCCGATTTTCAAAAACAAAAAAATCCAACTCTCCATTCGCAAAAAAAGTTCTCACAAATTCTCAAAATTTACTCACACCTTTTTTTTAGAGTTGAAAATAGGATTATTGATTCTGAATAATTTCGCTTTCTAATCTCAAGCTTTTCTGAGAGTTGAGAACTGGATTTTTTTTTTGACAATGGGATTTTTGAGTCTCAATTATCTCTCAATTTATTTTCAGATTTGCATTTTGAAAAGTGAATTTCTGATTTTCAATTGTCTTTCAATTTACATTCAACTTTTCCACAGAGTTGAGAATTGGGTTTTTTTAAATAAGATTCAGATAGAGCTGCGAATGCATTACATGACCCATAATATGACGGTCATGTGACCATCATTGACGGTCATATGACGAGACGTTTTCCACAATTGTCACAATTTCCCCACTCTTCTATGACCGTCACAATTGGCCAAGAAAAAATGACAGTCATTTTTTATCTATACAGATGCGAGCTCATTTTTTTATTATCAATTTATCTTTGAATTCATTTTGCATTAGCCTAATGTGCATGTTGAAATCAAAATTACAGTCATTTTCCATCTATCTAGAGATGAAGCTATTTTATTTATAACAGTCACAAATTAGAAATGAGTTTGACCGTCATTATGTATCCATATAGATGGTTTGACAACAATTTGCTTAGAAATTATTTGTGGCGATCATTTGTAGTTACAAGATTTGTGCGTCACATGACCATTATTTTTTGGTCACATGACGCGATCTCAAAAGTGACTGTCATTTTGCATCTCCAATTCAGAATCATTGAGAAGCAACAATGCTATTTTCAAAAGCAAAAAAATCATATTTTCATTTCTCAAAAAAGTTGAAAGTAGATTGAGAGATAATTGAAGATCAAAAATTCATTTTTGAAATACAAACCGGAGAATTTTTTCAGAGTTTTTAGAAAACTGGATAATTTCCTCCAATTTTTTATAAAAACGCAGAATTTTCGCAAATTCTTTAATAAACTGGAGAATTTTCTCGAAAAATGGAGAATTTTGTCGAAAAATGAAGAATTTTGTCGAATTCTCTAGAAAACCGGAGGATTCCCCCGAATTTATTAGAAAATCGATGAATTTCATCGAATTTTCTAGATAACCGTAATTCTTCCGAACTTATTAGAAAATCGGCGAACCTCGTGCAATTTTGTATAAAATCGGAGAATTAGCTTGAATTTTCGTGAATTTTTTAGAAAATCGGAGAATTTCCTAAAACGTTCCCAAAAACCCAATAATTTTCTCGATTTTTTTAGAAAACTGGAACATTAATTCAAAATTTTTAGAAAATTGAACAATTTTTCCCATTTTTTTTTGAAAATCGACGGATTTTCTCGGAAACCGGAGAATTTTCTGGAACGCTCTCGGAAACTTGGCTCTTGCGGACCAAGTTGAGAGTTGGACTCTGGATAATTTCTGGTTTTTGAGACAAAATTCAGGGTTAGTTGAAAGTTGGAGTGACGAGGCGTAAAATTCTTTTTATGCCAGTCGCCCTCTTTACTATCAATTTTACTATCGGGATTGAAAATTTGATTTTTGAATTTCGATTCTCAGGTATCTCTGAATGTACCCTCAACTTTTTTGAGAGATGAGAGTTGGATTTTTGGTTCT
>NW_021680958.1:88649-101700 GCF_001412515.2 Diachasma alloeum
ATGGGTCGCTAGCAAATGAGGCCGACTGTGATGAGAAATCTAGCGAAAAAGTCACAAACTTACAAGCCATAGATCATAGGAGTTCGGATAATTACAGCAAAGGTAATAAATCCTCTCAGAATTCAAAAACTTTAACTCGACAGAGACTTGAACAAAATCTTGATCACTTTAGCAAGACCGAAAAGATTACTAAAGTCGCGGGTTTTCAAAATGATCAGGTGAAGTAGGATCGACGTACATTCGATTAAAGTAAAATGTTTTGTTACAATTGTGGGCGATATGGACATGCCACGCGCTATTGTACTGATGAACGTCAGATGGTTTGTCCTGCTTGCCGGCAGTCGGGACACGACAATCGAAGTTGTTCTATATTCGGGAAACGAGAAAAGCCCTCTATAACTTCCCCTCTAGTTACTGAAATCAAGGGCATGAAAGAGGGGGCAACTCCAGTCTCAACTGTTCGAATCAATCAAATTAAGGACCTTGAGGAAATAGAAGTCATAAATGAATTGAATGAACCTCATGGCACCGATCGGGAATTATTCACATTGAATGTAATCGATGAAGGTGACGATAACTCTGACATGACAGACGATGACTTGGAACGGAACGGACCGATAACCGTCGACACTCGTCAAGTTCATGATGCAACATCACACAATCTATCGACATTGACAATCAACACGAAAGGAAATTCCAATCTTGGACTCAGTCGTGAAAAGAAGACGGACGTATCCTATGAACACTGGCGACCTCCCGGTTGACCAACGCACGCGGTATATAAATTAGCTCAGCGTAGAATATATTGCAAGGGCAAAGGTCTTAGAGAACCGACGGAAACCGCAAAAATTTCTGTCGAAATTTCAATCTTTGGAGAAAAATTCGTGGAATAATCGATAGTGGCGCGGAGAGATCATTCATGAGCGAAACGACTTACGATCGGGTAAAGCATCTCCAAGCGAAGGAGTTAACTGAGGATGGATCATCCTCGGCAGGTGTGCGATTGGAAAATCAATCGCTGGTGAAGACACTAGGTTATGCAGGATTCATAATCGATATAGGTGACATAGGTGGACCGCAATGGTTCAATATCATGTCAAATTTATCGGGAGATCGTATCCTCGGTATGGATTTTTGGTTAAATTTCAAAGTCTCGATTGATCCATTTTCTCGAACGTGGACTCTAGCAGGTAGTGAATACACTTATCCATTATCTCATCGCTACACCATTCCCACAGAATTACGTGCACTTTCGATCGATGAATCTAGCAAACTTGAACAGTTCTTGAATGAGGAATTTAGTAAAATCGATAAAGAGGGCACCGGAGTCACTGACCTCATTGCCCTCATTGAATTAAATGATCCTACCCCACATCGACAAAAACCTTACCGACGGAGTGAGGCGATAAGAAAGTTACTGACGAGGAAACCGATCGATTACTCAAAAAAGGGTATATTACTTGGGCCGAGACAAACGAATGGGTTTGTTCTCCTGTCATTGTGCCGAAAGCTAACGGTGGACTTCGTTTTTGCATTAATTATAAACCTTTGAATAGACAGACTAAAAAGCCAGCCTATCCCCTCCATAACATGTGATCAATTTTGTCTAAATTGCATCAAGCAAAGATCATCTCAACGCTCGATATGAGCGAAGCTTTTCATCAAATTCCCATGGAAAAGAAAAGTCGTAAATACACTGCATTTGTAGTTGAGGGAAAGGGATTGCTGGAGTGGGTGAGAATGCCATATGGTCTCAGGGGAGCTCCATCAACATTCCAGAGATTGACGGACATCTTAAAACGCAAATTCAAAGATAAATTGACAGAACAAAATTTACCAAGTAACTGGGGAGATCAGGTATTCACCTATCTCGATGATTGGAATATAGTAAGTCAAGATCTTAAGGAGCATATGCAAATATTATCGATCGCATTTGAAGCCCTGCGCGAAGTAAAATTGATCATTAAGGCCCGGTTGGACGGATTTTTGCCCGACATGTCCCTAGAAAAGTTCCCAGAAAGTTGTCGAAAAAAAGCATTTTAGATGCAATGTTATTATGACTGTATTGTTGACTAAAAAATCTGATTTTTGAAACAAAAATCAGATAATTTATTCCGCTTGACCGCTAATTGGTTCTGGAGGGGGGAAAATGAGTTCATATATTTTTAATATTACTTAGAAAATAACCAAAAAAAAAACACCACCGTCCCCCCCTAGTCAAGTCACACTAGCGTGACACCCTGTTAATATGGCGAGGATAATTATCAAAAATAAAAACACAAATTCCAATTTTCTCAGACACTGCACACTCCGGAGACCCAATTAGCAGCCCGTGAACTACTTTTTACTATTTTCCGCGAGTTGTTCCGAAGCAATTAGACGCCGCTAATTCCCATAAAAGACTTGTAAGTAAATGAGGCGATCAGCTGTCGCCATACTGTTTCCCTCAGTTACACTGGAATTTGTCAGATGACGCCACCGAAACCCCCGAATCTCTGCGTACGGAAATGAGAATTGTCGAGGGGATAGCTCAGGAGTGTAATACAATGAGGGCCCACGGGTACCAAGCATTCGTGCACCTCACTCCCACTCGTGGAAATGGAGCAACACTCCGTATTCCACCATCCTATAACCACCACAATAATAATAATAATAATAATAATAATAATAATTGTCAAAAACAAAACAAAAACAAAACAAATGAAAACCACCGTATTTGCGCTAAATTTCGGAAAAAGCTCCAATATAGAAAATTTGAGAAAATTCGCCGATTCTCTAATCAAAAATCCGATTTTCAAAAACAAAAAAATCCAACTCTCCATTCGCAAAAAAAGTTCTCACAAATTCTCAAAATTTACTCACACCTTTTTTTTAGAGTTGAAAATAGGATTATTGATTCTGAATAATCTCGCAATCTAATCTCAAGCTTTTCTGAGAGTTGAGAACTGGATTTTTTTTTTGACAATGGCATTTTTGAGTCTTAATTATCTCTCAATTTATTTTCACATTTGCATTTTGAAAAGTGAATTTCTGATTTTCAATTGTCTTTCAATTTACACTCAACTTTTCCACAGAGTTGAGAATTGGGTTTTTTTAAATAAGATTCAGATAGAGCTGCGAATGCATTACATGACCCATAATATGACGGTCATGTGACCATCATTGATGGTCATATGACGAGACGTTTTCCACAATTGTCACAATTTCTCCACTCTTCTATGACCGTCACAATTGGCCAAGAAAAAATGACAGTCATTTTTTATCGATACAGATGCGAGCTCATTTTTTTATTATCAATTTAATCAAAATTACGGTCATTTTCCATCTATCTAGAGATGAAGCTATTTTATTTATGACAGTCACGAATTAGGAATGAGTTTGACCGTCATTATGTATCCATATAGATGGTTTGACAACAATTTGCTTAGAAATTATTTGTGACGATCATTTGTAGTTACAACATTTGTGCGTCACATGACCGTTATTTTTTGGTCACATGACGCGATCTCAAAAGTGACTGTCATTTTGCATCTCCAATTCAGAATCATTGAAAAGCAACAATGCTATTTTCAAAAGCAAAAAAATCATATTTTCATTTCTCAAAAAAGTTGAAAGTAGATTGAGAGATAATTGAAGATCAAAAATTCATTTTTGAAATACAAACCGGAGAATTTTTTCAGAGTTTTTAGAAAACTGGATAATTTCCTCCAATTTTTTATAAAAACGCAGAATTTTTGCAAATTCTTTAATAAACTGGAGAATTTTCTCGAAAAATGAAGAATTTTGTCGAATTCTCTAGAAAACCGGAGGATTCCCCCGAATTTATTATAAAATCGATGAATTTCATCGAATTTTCTAGATAACCGTAATTCTTCCGAACTTATTAGAAAATCGGCGAACCTCGTGCAATTTTGTATAAAATCGGAGAATTAGCTTGAATTTTCGTGAATTTTTTAGAAAATCGGAGAATTTCCTAAAACGTTCCCAAAAACCCAATAATTTTCTCGATTTTTTTAGAAAACTGGAACATTAATTCAAAATTTTTAGAAAATTGAACAATTTTTCCCATTTTTTTTTGAAAATCGACGGATTTTCTCGGAAACCGGAGAATTTCCTGGAACGCTCTCGGAAACTTGGCTCTTGCGGACCAAGTTGAGAGTTGGACTCTGGATAATTTCTGGTTTTTGAGACAAAATTCAGGGTTAGTTGAAAGTTGGAGTGACGAGGCGTAAAATTCTTTTTATGCCAGTCGCCCTCTTTACTATCAATTTTACTATCGGGATTGAAAATTTGATTTTTGAATTTCGATTCTCAGGTATCTCTGAATGTACCCTCAACTCTTTTGAGAGATGAGAGTTGGATTTTTGGTTCTCAATTGTCTCCCAATCTACTCTCAGTGAATTGAGAGTTAATTGAAAATCAAGAATCCAATTCTCAACTTTTTTGAAACAATTGAGAAGTAATTGAGAATAAAAAATCCTATTTTCAGTAGTAATACCACTAGTGCTTCAAAATTATCGGATATTTAAAATTATTCGGATTGTGTCAAATTTTGCAGGTTTAAAATCTCGAGTACTAAGCACGAGGGATTTTTCTGCAAAATTTGACACACTCGTTCCTAGGTAACGAAGCTATCGCAAAATATCCGTTCAATTTTGAAGCACGAGTGGTATTTGACGGATTATTTTTCCACTCGGATTTCGGCCAAGCAGAGTGCAATGAACAGCATCCGGATACATTTACACAGCCATACATTTATAACCCACTTTTTTGTTTATCTGTCACACAGAATATTAAACGTGAAATGCGTTGAAAGATGAGAATTATTTGAAAAGCTACTAGTGAATTGCCGTCGGAAATTGTTTAGAAATTTGCGAAATATAACTGTTTGACAGCCTCAAATGCTGCGCTCTGATTGGCTGAAATCCGAGTGAGAAAAATAATCAACATTCAAATCTCAAAAAGTTTTTGAGAGAATTCTCCGATTCTTTGAAACATTCGAAGAAATTCTCCAGTTTTTTAGAAAATTCTAGAAAATGCTGGGGTTTTCTAGAAAGTCACGGATGAAAAAATTTAACCCGCAATTACTCGCTCAATGAGCGCGGCGCCGCCTGTTTTTGTCTATTTATATTTTAGTGTTTCTTGACGCTCAAAAATCCTGAAAAATTAGAGTTCCTAGTTCAATTTTTTCATTGAGCGTTGGCATTGTCTGTTTTTTTTCGAAAAATTTGTTTAGCTACAAAAAAAAATGTCGAACGAACAGGAAAATGCGCCGCGTCGCTCCGCCCGGTGCGAGTGAATCTCTGTCGACCACTCGAGCGAGCTACATTTACAGCTTCATTCACTGCCACATTTGAAAGGCGCACGTAGCGGTAGGCGCCGACGTGGCAACAGCGCGCTCGGTTTACTCCAGCGGCGCTGCGCTAACCCTGCGATGAACGAAGGCTGGCGGGCGAGCGCGAGTGATCGAGGGATAATAGAAATATTTACCTAGCGAATTGGTTACAAAATTCTATTGGATATCTATTGAACTCTCAATTAGTTTTTGGCCGATTCTATTGAGATGTTTAACAAAAAATATTCAGCAGTAATACCACGAAACCTTCAAAATTGTCAGATATTTCCTGATTGTTTTGTTACGTAGCAACGAGAGGGAGAAGTTTTGCAGATTAAAATCCCGAGCGCGCAGCGCAAGGGATTGTTGTACAAAACTTATCTCGATCGTTGATACGCAGGAAAATATGAGGGAAATGTCCAATTAATTTTGGAGGTCGAGTAGTATTCGACGGATTATTTTTGGTAATCGGGTCCTTCCCAAACCGACTCATTTTGACTTTTTTCAAGACTTTTTTTCACTCCACAGAATAATATTTGACAGTTATTTGGTTAGAAAAACAATTGCAGAGCTAGAGGGAAATTATCAAAAGCTAGGGGGTAATAACCGCTGTAATTTTAATTGGGAAGTACTTCATGCTATTGAATACTGAACTCTGATTGGCCCAGGGAAGGCCAGATCCGATTACCAAAAATGATCAATAGAAAAAAATCCGACTCTTAATTTTCAAAAAAATGGAGTCGATTGAAAGACAATAGAAAATAATAAATGCAACTGTCAACTATAAAAAAAAGTTGAGAGTAGATTCAGAGATAGTTAAGAATCAAAATTCCAAAATCAAATTTTCATTTCTGAAAAAAGTTGATTGAAATTGAAGAAGTCACTAAAAATAACAAATCCAATTGTCTGTTTTAACCTGTCAGTAGGCGCGCTATGAGCGATTTCCTCACAAAAATTTCCACTCAATAGGAAATATACCCTAAAACCGCAATTATGTTGCTGAATTTTTTTTATATGCCTCAAGTAACTTCTAGTTGACTCTCGTGGTGATAAAAGTCATCTATTGGTCAGGGTTGAGTATAAAATAGTACATTACATGCCCGAGCCTTGGAAAACAGATCTGTAGTGAAGTGGTAAAACGAGGTAACTGCATTTTTTTCGAAATTTGTTCTATTGCACCAATCACATTGTAATATTGATCTGCAAGTGCTAACAGAAGGGCTTGGTCTAAAAATAATATTTTATGGGGTTACATGAAAAATAAAAAAAGAGATATGTGCGAGTTTCAATTTTCTATCAATGCAATTGGAGGTAAGTTGACATAACTCCCATAATTGGGAGGACCTAGAGGAGGTAACTTCACTTATCTCCATGTAAACGTCACAAAGGTCGCTAGGGGCAGGGTCAAATAAGGGTCAGGAGTTGAGCCTTATCCTCTTTCCTTCAAGAGGAAATCCATAGTAGCTTTTTCTACGTTTGGGGTACTTGAAAAATTATTTTTCTTCATTTTTCCAGATTTTGTCGGTGGCCCTATATGAAGATATTATTTTCCTTTCTTTCTTAGTTTTTTTTCTTCTTTCAATAATTCAAGTTTTATCCATCCGATTTTGATTTATTAAGCGTCAAAATTTTCCATTTTTACATTCCATAAGAATACTAAAATCGGATTGGTAGAACTTGAATTAATGAAAAATGAAAAAAAAAGAAAAATGAAAGAAAAAACATCTTTAAATTGGGTCACCAAAAAAATCTGGAAAAATAGAGAAAAATAGTTTTTCAAGTTTCCCAAACAGAAAAAGCCACGGATGGATTTCCTCATGAAGGAAAGAAGGTAAAGGTCAACTCAAGACCCTAATTTGACCCTCTCCCTAGTGACCCTCGTGACGTTTGACCCTCCCCCTAATGACCCTCATGACGTTTGACCCGCTAGTGACTCTCGTGACCTTTGACTCTCCCTCTAATGACCCTTGTGACGTTTGACCCTCCCTCTAGTGACCCTCGTGACGGTTGACTCTTCACCTAGTGACCCTCGTGACGTTTGACGTTCCATCTAATCACCCTCGTGATGTTTGACTCTTCCCCTAGTGACCCTTGTGACGTTTGACCCTCTCCCTCTAATGACCCTCGTGACGTTTGACCCTCTCCATAATGACCCTCGTGACGTTTGACTCTCCCTCTAGTGACCGCCGTGACCTTTGACCCTCGTGACCCTCGTGAGGTTTGACCCTCCCCTTAGTGACCCTCGTGAGGTTTCACTCTCCCCCTAGTGACCCTTGTGACGTTTGATCCTTCCCTCTAATGACCCTCGTGACGTTTGACCCTCTCCCTAGTGACCGCCGTGACCTTTGACCCTCGTGACCCTCGTAAGGTTTGACCCTCCCCTTAGTAGTTTTCGTGACGCTTGACCCTCCCATTAGTGACCCTCGTAACGCTTGACCCTCCTCTTAGTGACCCTCGTAACGTTTGACCCTTAGTGAAATTTACATACTTCATGTGCTAAGTCAACATATCTCTTTTTTTTGTGATAACCCAACGAGTTAAGTCAACTTGACTCTCCACACAGAATTAAAATTTGGAGGTAACTACTTAAAACTGCGTAAAGGATTAATTCCGCAATTTTATAATAATAGGGTAAAAAGTTAAAGGACAGTAGAATAAAGATTCGGCGTCATTTGTACTAAATTTCCCACTATCGATGACATAGCCTTTTTTTTTGCTCTCCTGTAAAATTTCATTTTATGCACTTACCTCATTTTACCACTTCACTACAGAGATCATCGTCTCCCACGTGCAAGATTGTCTTCCGCGCCTTCGGCGCGGAAGGCAAGCACGTGGGGGGGTGTGATATGTTTTCCATGGCGAGGTGTGTATATTTATTTTCGTGTCGAGGGACCTGCAAACCTGGACCTGGACCTGGGTTTTTCAGGTCCCGTGACACGAAAATTAATTTTCAGGTCCCGTGATACGAAAAGAATATTTTCTTCGGCTCAGTCGAAATTTTGTACGTGTTACGGGTACGGGGCTCGTGCCGCAGAACGCCGAACAGCGCCGCCTATGGCGATATTTGGCTCTATTATTGCGAGAAGCCGATGAGCGATTCCCTCATCGCACGTCTCAAGAACGGTAGTGGAACCGCGCACCTACTGACAGGTTAAAAAATCGATAGTAAAGAGATCGGTTTGCATAAAATGTATTTTTGGCCTCGTCACTCCGACTCTCAACTGACTCTCAATTTTCTCTCAAACAGGAAATTATGGAGAGTCCAAATATCAACTTGGTCCATCCCTATAATTTTCTCGAAAACAGGAAAATTTTCTTAGAATTTTCTCGAAAACCTAAGAATTTTCCAAAACGTTCTCGAACACCTTAGAATTTCCTCGATTTTTTTTTGAAAATTATAGATATTATAATAGGAGAGCGTGGGGCAATATGGACGCCAGATTTAAATAATGAGTTGAACTCGATCAAATCTACTCTTCCGACTTCATTTGAAGGTCATAAAAGCCAACAGATTCTCATAAGAGTGCGTCGTAAGAAAAATCCGCCTATTGGTTTATCCCAAGCAGCACAGTTCTGGAGGGTATCTGCAAGTATACTAAAAAGGCTGTCTAATGTCTGTCCAAAAAGATAACTTGTGTCTAGAAGTTACCTAGAAGTTAACTAAAAGTTATCGTATGACTGCAAGATACCTTTTGGACGGACATTAGTCGGCCTTTTTGGTATACTTTCAGATATCTTTCGCAAGGTTTGCTACTTGGGATGGTGATTTCCTCTGTGAGTAGAAAAGTAGTCATCTTACAAATTTCACAAATGGACAAAAGGTCAGATGTGTAGGGCATGCAATTGATAATTAAAAAAGAATTAATAATTTCAAAGTTATGTCAAGAGTAAAACAGGAAATTCAAAGTTACTTTATATTTCAAACTTCAATGGAAAATTTAATAGAGTCGAAGTTTGTTAATATCTTTCCCAACTCGAATTTTTTTTTATAAAAAGATACCCACACGATTCTGTTGGAAAATGTCTTTTAAAAATTTTCTTTATTTTTGGATAGAACCAAATTTTTCGGATATCCATTTTAGCCCACTCTTGAATAATTTCTCAGTTGTAGACTTTGCCAAGAAGCAATTTTTAAAAATCAATTATTGAAAATGTTTTGAGTGTTCATTTTAGTCCCGCCCATACAGATTTATCAGGTGTCCATAATGCCCAATGAAACGATTTTCAAAAATTTGAATTTTGAAAAAAAAAAAATTTCGCAAATTTTTGAGTGTCCATTTTACCCCGAATATCCATATTACCCCACCCCCCTCTAATTTATTCGAAAACCAAAGAATTTTACTAGAATTTTCTCGAAAACCTATGAATGAACTAGGACTGTCTCGAAAACCCAAGCTTTTTTGGAATTTTCTAGAAAACTGGAGAATTTCTTTGAATTTTCCAGAGAATAGGAAAATTTTTGCGAAAACCTAAAAATTTTCTCGAACGTGCTCGGACACTGTAGAATTTCCTCGAATTTGGTTTGAAAACTCTAAATATCCATATAATTTTTTCAAAAACTGGAGAATTTTCCAGAATTTTGTTAAAAACCGGAGAATTCTCTCGAAAATCGGAAATATTTCTCGAAAACTTCATGAGAAACATGAGAACATCTACCGGAAAAAATAAAAACGAAGAGAATAAGAAACAAAAATTGCGAGGCCCTTTCCAAGCCCCCCTTTTATGTCACCCTGGTTTCCTGCCATTCCCGCAGTTACCGACATAGCTATGGTTCGGATAAAGCTTCTTGCTTTGACCGCAATGTGGGGGGGTGTAAAATCGCCACTCGAGAAAAAAATCCCTCCATGCGGGCCTTAATCGCGAAAAAAGTAGCTTCGCATGTAGGGAAGTTAAATTTCTAGGTTATATAATCGATGAGCACGGGATGCGTCCCCACCCGGAAAAGATTCAACCGATCCTCGATTTCCCTGTTCCAAAAGATAGGACCCAATTGCGACAGTTCAATGGACTCGTCAATTGGTATCACTGGCACTTGAAAGACATTGCAATAGTTCAGGGACCTCTAAATAAATTAACTAGCCCTAGAACGCGTTGAATTTGGACCGATGTTGAACAAAAATCCTTTGATCAAGTAAAACAAGCACTTGCAGAAGCACCGCGATTATACGTCCCTATTCCAGGTCAGCCATTCGTACTTTATACCGACGCGAGTGATTTCGGTTTAGGTGCAATTCTAGTCCAGCGAGATCCAACAACAGGTCAGGAGAATTTGATCGAAGTATTGAGTCGACTGCTGCGAGGCGCGGAGTTTTATTATACGATCACGGAAAAGGAGTGCCTGGCAGTGGTCTGGTCCGTGGAAAAGCTGAGATGTTACCTGGAAGGCATGCCTTTCAAGATCGTAACAGATCATCAAGCTCTCTAATGGCTCCACGGGTTGAAGAATCCGATCGGTAGGCTCGCACGCTGGGCAATATACTTGTATCAGCACGACATGACTGTAGAACACAAGCGAGGTACGACGAATGAAGCACCCGATGCGCTTTCGCGGATGTTTGACGTAGACATCGATGCTCTAGGTTGGGAGGAAACAGTCGAAGAAGCGAGGCGAAGCCGTATTCAGTTGAATACTATTTGCGATCAGGACTGGTACCAAACCAAGTTCAATTTAGGTCGAAAACACCCGGACAGGTTCACAGAGTGGAAGATCGAAAATGAAGAATTATTCTATTACCGTCCAGATTACGAGAAAGCGTTGATCGATGATGAAAACCCCTGAAAATCATGACTTACCATAAGCAGGTCACCTAGGTAGGGAGAAAATGATCGCGCGAAATCAGTCAAAATTATTACTGGCCAGGTATGACTAGGGACCTAAAAGCCTATGTTGACGAGTGCGAGATAAGCTCCGTCAAGTCAGGCAGCCAAGGTGCTCGGATCGACTCGGTCAATAGCTCGAAATTACATGCTTTCTATAAGCTTTTTTTCTGTGCAAACCAAAAATTTTCTGCTGAAATATTTTGGGCGTAAAATCGATTTTTCGGATTTGGGCGTTAAGCTAGGCGGCCAAGTCATCAGAATTGGCTTGAAAACCACGCTGAGATATCTTTTGATTTATAAGCTAATTTCCTGTGTTGAGAAAGCCATGAAAATGCCCATTTTTCCGGGAAATCCCATATGGGCTGGAAAATGGGCAAATTCAAGGTCATCGCATGGGCCTGCTGTCTGGCCCAGATTTATCAGCTATTTATAAGCTAATTTTCTGCGCGAAGCAAAAATTTTCTGTCCAAATATTTTGGGCCAAAAGCCAAACTCGAGGATTTGGGCATCTACCTAATCGCTCAATTTGTCAAAATGGGCTAGAAAATCAGCCTGAAGTATCTTCTGATTTATAAGCTAATTTCCTGTGTTGAGAAAATCATGAAAATCCCCATTTTTCCGGGAAATCCTATATGGGTTGGAAAATGGGCACATCCAAGTTTATTACATAGGCCTGCTGTCTGGCCCAGAATTATCAGCTATTTATAAGCTAATTTTCTGTGCGAAGCAAAGATTTTCTGTTCAAATGTTTTGGGCCAAATTTCAAACTTAATCGCTCAATTGGTCAAAATGGGCTAGAAAATCAGCCTGAAGTATCTTCTGATTTATAAGCTAATTTCCTGTGTTGAGAAAATCATGAAAATCCCCATTTTTCCGGGAAATCCTATATGGGTTGGAAAATGGGCACATCCAAGTTTATTACATAGGCCTGCTGTCTGGCCCAGAATTATCAGCTATTTATAAGCTAATTTTCTGTGCGAAGCAAAGATTTTCTGTTCAAATGTTTTGGGCCAAATTTCAAACTTAATCGCTCAATTGGTCAAAATGGGCTAGAAAATCAGCCTGAAGTATCTTCTGATTTATAAGCTAATTTCCTGTGTTGAGAACATAATGAAAATCCCCATTTTTCCGGGAAATCCTATATGGGCTAGAAAATGGGCACATCCCAGGTCATTACATACGCCTGCTGTCTGGCCCAGAATTATCAGCTATTTATAAGCTAATTTTCTGTGCGAAGCAAAAATTTTCTGCTCAAATATTTTGGGCCAAATGTCAAACTTAATCGCTCAATTTGTCAAAATGGGCTAGAAAATCAGCCTGAAGTATCTTCTGATTTATAAGCTAATTTCCTGTGTTGAGAAAATCATGAAAATCCCTTTTTTTCCGGGAAATCCGGGAAAATGGGCACATCCCAAGGTCACTCCATAGGCCTGCTGTCTGGCCCAGAATTATCAGCCATTTATAAGCTAATTTTCTGCGCGAAGCAAAAATTTTCTGTCCAAATATTTTGGGCTAAAAGTCAAACTCTAGGATTTCGGCGTCTACCTAATCGCTCAATTTGTCAAAATGGGCTAGAAAATCATCCTGAAGTATCTTCTGATTTATAAGCTAATTTTCTGCGCGAAGCAAAAATTTTCTGTCCAAATATTTTGGGCTAAAAGTCAAACTCTAGGATTTCGGCGTCTACCTAATCGCTCAATTTGTCAAAATGGGTTAGAAAATCAGCCTGAAAAATCTTGTGATTTATAGGCTAATTTCCTGTGTTGAGAAAATCATGAAAATTCCCATTTTTCCGGGAAATCCTATATGGACTGGAAAATGGGCACATCCAAGGTCATTACATAGGCCTGGTGTCTGGCCCAGAATTATCAGCTATTTATAAGCTAATTTTCTGTG
>NW_021680958.1:101809-119180 GCF_001412515.2 Diachasma alloeum
GGAAATTAGCTTATAAATCAGAAGATACTTCAGGCTGATTTTCTAGCCCATTTTGACCAATTGAGCGATTAGGTAGACGCTCAAATCTTAGAGTTTGACTTTTGGCTCAAAATATTTGGATAGAAAATTTTTGCTTCACGCAGAAAATTAGCTTATAAATAGCTGATAATCCTGGACCAGACAGCAGGCTTATGTAATGACCTTGGATGTGCCCATTTTCCGGCACATATGGGATTTCCCGGAAAAATTCGGATTTTTATAATTTTCTCAACACAGGAAATTAGCTTATAAATCAGAAGATACTTCAGGCTGATTTTCTAGCCGATTTTGAAAAATTGAGCGATTAAGTTTGACTTTTGGCCCAAAATATTTGGACAGAAAATTTTTGCTTCGCACAGAAAATTAGCTTATAAATAGCTAATAATTCTGGACCAGACAGCAGGCCTATGTAATCACCTTGGATGTGCCCATTTTCCAGCCCACATGGGATTTCCCGGAAAAATGGGGATTTTCAAGATTTTCTCAACACAGGAAATTAGCTTATAAATCAGAAGATACTTCAGGCTGATTTTCTAGCCCATTTTGACAAATTGAGCGATGAAGTTTGACATTTGGCCCAAAATATTTGATCAGAAAATTTTTGCTTCGCACAAAAAATTAGCTTATAAATAGCTGATAATTCTGGGCCAGACAGCAGGCCTATGTAATGACCTTGGATGTGCCCATTTTCCAGCCCATATAGGATTTCCCGGAAAAATTGGGATTTTCATGATTTTCTCAACACAGGAAATCAGCTAATAAATCAGAAGATACTTCAGGCTGATTTTCTAGCCCATTTTGACAAATTGAGCGATTAGGTAGACACCTAAATCCTCGAGTTTGACTTTTGACCCAAAATATTTGGACCGAAAATCTTTGCTTCGCGCAGAAAATTAGCTTATAAATAGCTGATAATTCTGGGCCAGACAGCAGGCCCATGCGATGACCTTGAATTTGCCCATTTTCCAGCCCATATGGGATTTCCCGGAAAAATGGGGATTTTCATGGCTTTCTCAACATAGGAAATAAGCTTATAAATCAAAAGATATTTCAGCGTGGTTTTCGAGCCAATTCTGATGACTTGGCCGCCTAGCTTAACGCCCAAATCCGAAAAATCGATTTTACGCCCAAAATATTTGAGCAGAAAATTTTTGGTTTGCACAAAAAAAAGCTTATAAAAAGTATGTAATTTCGAGCTATTGACCGAGTTGATCCGAGCACCTTGGCTGCCTGGCTTGACGGAGCTTGCGAGATATGTACCCGAGTAAAATACAATCAGAATCCAATGAAAGGCCCGCTTATGACAAGACCATTGTGAAGCCCTTGGACACAGCTGTCGATCGACACAGTAGTCACCCAGACTCGATCAAAGGGAAATTCAAATGTGGTAGTGATCCAAGATTTATTTACTAAGTATATCGAATTTATTCTTACGCGAAATCGAACGGGAAAAGCGATAGTTACGATTTTCGACCGCTGGGAAACACCCAGATCGATAATAACCGATAATGAATTGGAATATTTGAACAAAAATGTGAAATCCTTTTTGATCGCAAGAGGAGTCGAACACATTACTACCGCATTAGCACACCCACAGGCGAACCCCGTCGAAAGGGTGAATCGAACGATCAAACCTTATGATCACAGTGTACATAAATGAGAAACATCAGAAGTGGGACGAAAATCTATCTAAAATCCAGTTTGCTTACAACACCGTTCCACACTCAGGAAGTAGAATTTCCCCATATTTTCTAAACCATGAACGTGGTGTCGCTAAACACGTCATAAAATCCGATGAAACGTCAGCTCAAAGTTTAATAGATTATTCAGTGAAAGAGTGGATCAATAGAATAAAAAAGATCGACAAATTCCGTCATGAGATCGAAAGTCGACTGAAAAAATATTCAGATAAACGTCTAGCCAAAGCCAATATGAATAAAAATTTCAATCTAGAAATAAAAGTAGGGACAGAGGTTTATTATCCTAATAAGAAGCTCAGCAATAAAGGAGACAATTATTCATCCAAATTAGCCCATAAATACATCGGTCCGGCATTTGTAAAACGATTGATTGGACCTATGATCGTAGAATTGACAGATAAAAAAGATAAAATAGTCGGGAAGTACTATGTAACAGATCTGAAGATTTCTCGTAGAAGCTTGAGAACTAATTAAAATGATTTTCCCCAGATATCCCAAATCATTCATAACACCCATTGGCATCACCATTCATAACTAACATGGAGATCGAAGAAGACTCAACGAACTCACCAGCAAAGAACGTCGATAAAGATCAGCTAGAAGTCGCAGAATCAACTCAAGCCGAGGTAATGATTGAGGGGTCACAAGATATTGAAACCGAATCGAGCGAAGCAGTGAATAACACCAACGAGATCAAGACAAAACGATCAGGAAATTTTGAACTAACATCGGATGAGCTGAGGGTGTCGTCTCCAGCACGATCAACTGACTCAGCACAGACTAGTGAGTCTGACAACACTTCAGATAAAGATTCGAGTGTTGAAGAGCCAACGGTTCCAGCTAAGGCAGAACCCTCACTAGGAGCAAGTGATTCTATCCAGGTCTTGAAGGAGAACCCGCCTAAATTGATCGATCCAAACACCTCAACTATCATGGAGGCAACTCAAGATAAAAAATTCCTTGAGCAAAATTCACGAAATGCTGAAGTGGAAGACCTCCACATAGAAATCAGGACCATGAAGTATCCAGATCTACAGTCAATTAGACCGAAACACACCAAGATCGTTACGTCTAAAGGGATTCAGCAAGAAATTGACACGAGATGTTATGAGACCCTCAAACAACCAGTGGATAGACAAGGTGACTGGCGAAGCTCTCGCAAAAATCAACGATCGACGTTCACAGCTGGCACCATCAATCACGGTCAAGCCAGCCCCAGTAAGTGGAATGCCTTCTTTCACACAAGTTCTCCAGGAGCTGGGGGTACCGAACCTAACTCCGCAGGCCAGGAACAACCTCTGTATATGGTAGACGCGAGAATCATCAGCCTGCCATTGCTTAAGGACATGATCAAGAAACGCGCTGAGGGCTTACTACAGGAAAAATTGAAGGACAAACCCCAGACTGTGGACAAAGGTACTCAAACGTACGTCACACAGTGCCAGAAGCAGTACCATCGTAGGTGTGTCAATTGCAGATCAGCAGCTCACCATTTTAAAGACTGCAATCTCCCATATCGCCCAGGATTCTGTAGGATTTGCGGGGCAGATGGATTTGACGAGGTGGATTGCCCCTTTCCCCACGGGATCGAACATGAACAAGCACTGGATTTGGGCCAACACGTAAGAGGCGAATTCGTCAAAATGGGCTGGGAAAACCATTCCATAGTATCCTAGGATTTATAAGCTAATTATCTGCGTTGAGAAAAATATTAAAAAATCGATTTTTCCGGGAAAACCAATATGGCCTGGGAAATGAGGAGTATAAAGGTCATTGGATAGGACGTCTCTTGGGCCCAGAATAATCAGCGGTTTACAAGCTTTTTTTCTGCGCCACCAAAAAAAATTTGCCCCAAGATTTGGAGGGAAAAGTCGATCCCTCGCATTTGGGTTAACACGTAAGAGGCGAATTCGTCAGAATGGGCTGGGAAAACCATCCCACAGTATCCTCCGATTTATAAGCTAATTATCTGAATTGAGAAAAATATTAAAAAATCGATTTTTCCGGGAAAACCAATATGGCCTGGGAAATGGGGAGTATTAAGGTCATTGGGCAGAATTTCTCTTGGGCCCAGAATAATAAGCTGTTTACAAGCTTTTTTTCTGCGCCAACAAAAAAAATTTGCTCCATGATGTGGAGCGAAAAGTCGATTCCTCGCAATTGGGCGAACATGTATTCTGACGCATTGGCCATTTACATGTTCGCCCAATTGCGAGGAATCGACTTTCCGCTCCACATTTTGGAGCAAATTTTTTTTGGTGGTGCAGAAAAAAAAGCTTGTAAACAGCTCATTATTCTGGGCCCAAGAGACGTCCTGTCCAATGCCCTTGAACTCCCCGTTTCCCAGGCCATATTGGTTTTCCCGGAAAAATCGATTTTTAAATATTTTTCTCAACACAGATAATTAGCTTATAAATCGGAGGATACTGTGGGATGATTTTCCCAGCCCATTATGACGAATTGGCCGCTTACGTGTTCGCCCAAATGTGAGGGATCGACTTTTCGCTCCAAATCGTGGAGCAAATTTTTTTCGGCGGCACAGAAAAAAAGCATGCAAAAAGCTGATTATTCTGGGCCCTAAAGCATCCCGATCACCTTGATTTTCCTCATTTCCCAGCCCATATCGGTTTTCCCGGAAAAATCAAACTTTCTATATTTTTCTCAACGCAGATAATTAGCTTATAAATCGGACGATATTATAGTGTGGTTTTATGGCCTATTCTGATGAATCGGCCGCCTAGATTGATGCCCAAATTCGCAAAATCGATTTTTCACCCATAAAAAATGTGCAATTTTTTTTTTTGTTTGCGCAAAAAAAAGCATGTAAAAAGCATATAATTTGGAGCTATTGACCGAGACGATCGGAGCACCCTGGCTGCCCAGCTTGACAGAGCTTTAAATAATAATTGAAGATGACACATGCAATGAAAATAACATGAAAAAATAATATTTTGTATCGAAAATGAATCCCGATACTGGGCCCACTGAATGTCAGGTGGGAGTAGTTACCGGATGGATATTTTTCAATAGAATAACCTCAAATGTTTCTCTCCTCCAGTCCCTTTACAGTCATGAAAATGTTTTCTGTAACTATTCCTTTATTTGATAATAAGAATAAATAAAGAAAGAAATTAAAACAAAAAATTGATTTTTTCAATTTCCAGGGTAAAAATTAAAAAACCGAAAGTGTCAACACCGAGGTACACCAATGAGGACTCGCAAAAGCTCTGAAGTCTATAAATGCAGGAATGCCCATTGCGTTAATGAGCAGAGAATTCAATATTCCCAAGTCAACTGTATTCGACAAGAAAAAAGGCATTTCAAAACCTGTGATAAGCAGAGACAAAAAAAAAAATTCTAAGAGAATTAGAATTTTTAGAGAAAAAATTTCCGCTTCACCCAGCCGGGAATCGAACCCGGGCCCTGAAAGTATTCTAGGAGATGTCACTGAACAGCGGCTTGTAGAATGGATTTTCTATATGTGTGAACAGGGTTTTCCTGTCACCAAGGATCAACTGATGAATTCTGCTCAAAGACTGATGAAAACGATGGGTAAAGCTAATGTTTTCACTAATGATCGTCCTGGAAAACACTGGTGGGAAGGTTTTAAGAGACGACATCCAGAAATCTGCGAGCGATTTTCAGAGAATATGACTTACACTCGGGCTGCAGTTACTGAAGAGAGAATACGCCAGTGGTTTAACAGTCACAAAGCTTACTTGATTTCTAAAAATTTATTAAACATTGGACCGACAAGGAAATTCAACTGCGATGAGTCTGGCTTCCTCCTGTGTCCGCAAGGACAAAAAGTGCTAGCAAAGCGAGGCGAACGATCTGGGTATAATTTCGTAAACAATAATGACAAGGAGTGTCTCACAGTCCGGTTCTGTGGAAATGCAGCTGGCCAACTCTTACCACCGATGATCATGTTTAATTACGTGCGAATACCTGCTGGTGTTGTATCTCTCATGCCTAAGGAATACACTATTGGTCGTTCAGACAGTGGATGAATGACAGCCACTTCATTTCTTGACTGGGTACGTCACTAGTTTCACCCGTGGCTCATCAAAAATAAAATTGAACTTCCAGTTATCTTGTATTTGGATGTACACTCTTCTCATTTGACTCTAGATCTGAGTGAGTTCTGTCGTGAGAATGGCATCGAACTAATTGCACTTTATCCTAATTCTACCCACGTTCTCCAGCCTCTGGACGTTGCAATTTTTCATCCGCTGAAAGCTCTGTGGAAAAAGGTAGTTCCAGAATGGAGACTGGCTAACGGTGGAGACCGATTGAAAAAAGAACACTTCGGAGGTGTTCTAAAGAAAGCAATTGATCAATTAAATTGGGAGTCAATCATACGCAATGGATTTCATCCAACTGGGCTCCATCCCTTCGATCCTGACGCAATCAATTATGAGAAACAACTGAAAACTTTGCGACAGCAACCACTGGAGACACCAACTGCTACAGTAGACCATCCACAGGTGACTCATATCGAATTCATGAAGGCACACATTGAGAGCCAACTTCTTCAAACCTTCAAACTGGTTGATGAGATGGATAAGTGGTCAGGGGACATGTCGCATAAGAGCCTTTTTTCATTCAGTATCAGAGGTGGATGAAGAAAACCCAGATGCAGAGAAGGTATCTGCGTGTCACGTATAATTAATTAATTAATCGTACTTTTTCTACCAATCTTTAAAACAATCATGATCAATTTATTTTGTAATCAATTCACTTACACGATTTTTTACCCCTTCACTTTACAATTATAATGTAGATATTGAGAATTTTATTGATATTAATATCACCGATTCCTCGAATAAATTTTTTGACAACTTGAAACACTCATGACTTTAAATTACTATAACACTTCTCTTCTATCAGTTTCCCCCATGCCTTCTCCGCAGATTCCTGATGAAGTACATTCAAGTCCTTTCCATGACGAAGATTCTACTTCGATCAACAAAGATGAAACTCAAATACCCTTCTCAGACATCTTCGAGACTTTTGAGAATGCCAGCGAGATATTTTTTCAAGTTTCTGAGGACGGAGAGTTGACTCCACTCAGGGAATTTGTAAATGCCAAGAGTTTACTCAAAGATTTCTCAAATCTTTATGAAGAAGAGGTAATATCTCAAATGACAGCCGTGAAAAACCAAACTCAAATTCTCCAAAACCCCTCCGAATCCTCTTCCACACCAGAAAAAGTTGTTGACAGAGCCAGAGACCCACCTATCCCATCGACAAAAGTCTCGGAAGAAGTCTTGGAAGATAAAACTGCAATCAATGATCCTCAATCTACTTCATCGATCGGTGAAGGAACTGACAAAAATGATATCACCATCGATGGCGAATGTCATGAAGAACATTGAGAGACGAAGAAGTCTGAAAATAACGAGGGTAAAATCCCTGAATGCCTATCACCAACGGGTGCCTCAACGAAGGATCAATGCCCACTGCCATCATTTCCATCTCCTATGAAAACTGCATTACACTGGCCCTCAACATCCAAGAACGCAGCGAAAAGAACCCAACACAGAGTAGAATTACCATCAGCTATAGGCCTTCTAGTAGAAGTTTATCCTTCCCAGGGTACCCCCACTCCACGTAATTCCCACTCATATGCTTGTCCCCCACTCCAAAAATCCATGGATATTCTTCTGGAATATATTAGGTGTATGAATATGACTCCGCCCTTTCCCAACAGATATCATTTTTAATATTGCTTAAGTGCACTAATAAATGGCAACACTTGTATTCGATAGTACTTTATGTCAGCTGTCAAACACACTACGTGACATTTGGTTGACATGTAAGCAACAAGTGTTTTTACTTCCGTGACAATGTCGGTTTTCGTTCCAAGTAAACATCATTTGCGGGAAGTGTTATTACACTATTATATTGCAAAGAAAAGTGTAGCGGAAACTCATCGTTTGCTTGTGGAGATTTATGGTGAGCATGCTCCATCTAATACAACTTGCAAGGAATGGTTTCGACGATTTCAAAATAATGATTTCGGCACTGAGGACAGAGAACGTGGAAAGCCACAAAAAAAATAGAAGATGCTGAATTGGAGGCATTGTTGGCAGAGGATTGTTGCCAAACTCAATCAGAATTGGCTGCAGCATTAAATGTTGAACGATCAACTGTTGCAAAGCGTTTGAAACAATGGGAATGGTTCAAAAAGTTGGTAACTGGGTTTCTGGGAATTGAAAGGAAGAGACATGGAACGTCGAAAAACAATTTGTGAAATTCTACTTCAAAGACAGCAAAGAAAAGGATTTTTGCATTGAATAGTCACAGGAGATGAAAAATGGATATATTATGAGAATCCTAAACGCCAAAAAGCTTATGTGAAGCCAGATGAACCCGGCCCATCTCAGCCAAAAAGAAATATTTATAGTGCCAAGGATATGCTCTGCATTTGGTGGGATCAGAGAGGTGTTGTATATTATGAGTTTCTCGAACCCTCAAACTATTAATGGAGAAGTTTATCGACAACTAATGCATTTGAAGCGAGCCATAGAAGAAAAACGACTAGAATGGGTGGATAGGCACAGTAAATTAATTCTTCAACATGACAATGCCAAACCACATACCGCCCAAGTTGTGAAAAGATATTTAGATGGACCGGACTGGGAAATACTACTCCACCCGCCATATTCGCCAGACATAGCTCCTTCGGATTACCACTTATTCCGAACACTGCAGTCAGATCTTACAGGAGAACGGTTCACTTCATACGAAAGTATCAAAATTTGGCTTGATAATTGGATCAGCTCAAAAGACCAGAATTTCTTCAAGCGAGGAATACGTAAATTACCTGAAAGATGGGCGAAGATTGTAGCTGCAGATGGAGCATTTCTTTCAATAAACTTTTCTTTAATTTTCTAAACAAGCAAATGTGTTTTATTTGAAAAAAAAAAGGGCCGAGTCATTCACACACCTAATAGCCCATATCACAGGTGATGTTTGGACTAATCACCATAGAGATAAACGTGACAAACCGAGAAAAGAAAAAGAGGATAAGGAATTGAAGAAGCAAGAACGACTACAAGATCGTGTATTGAAAGCTCAACAAATGGCAGCTGCTAAATTGGCTCGTTCGATGAAAAAAGAGAAGCATTTAGAGGAAACGAGGCAAAAAGAAGCTGTTAAGGGTAAGGAAAAGAGTCCCAACGTTGTCGCCAATAAGAGAGGAATAAAGAGGAAGCAAGTGGAGATTGCAATCAAAGGACAGAAGCCAAATGTGGCCAGAGAGCTTAAAAAAGAATTATTGGATGATAGTGTTGACGTTGGGAAAGATACCCACAGTCCTCCAGCGAAAATTCCTTTGAAAAGAAAATGTGACGAGGAATGAACCAAAGCTAATTTATGTACTGAGCCGAGTACCGTGTTACATCGTCTACTTTTGATAACAGCTTATAACAATTTGCTTACATAATAATATACTTAAAAAACGTTGATATCTTTTTCACCATTGATCAAGACGAGGAATGGTCAAGAAGGGAAAAATGGGGACGGCTGTCGATTGAATATACAGCAAATTATCTCGCTAGGGAATCTCATTTTTTGTTTAATAGTTTACCGCCTTTTTTACTCCAGTGGAATAATGAATTGGGAACTTATATGAAAAAAATAAGCTTTGCCGAAAATATGATTCCTCGCAGACTCAATTGTCAGCCATTCTTGTTTGACGCTTGCCCTTTTAACTATTCCTCGTTTCACCGTTGCTCATTTTACCATTTTCCATTTGTTCATTCTCCGTTTGACCATTCCTCATTCGACTCACGACTCTTGATTTCCTGAAATTCTCTCTATTAGTCCCCTTTAATTTATCACGTCCGGAAACTGGGCCCACGATTTCCGGAAACACGGGTATGGCGGTATTCGGCGCCCGGAAACTCGATCATGGAGGTTACTATACGTTTTTTTCAATTATTTATAAATTCTCAAACATTTGAATGAAAATCAAACATCATTCTATCGGAAAAAAACATCATAGAGACCTGTGAACCATCAGACTTCATATTTGGTGGAAAAAATAGAATTCACGTGTTATTGATTTGTGGAGAATCCTTACTCGCCAGAAAACTGGGCCCCTCACGGTATATCGTCGCTACCGTTCAGCAGCCATTTCTGCAAATTTCGTCTGTTGAATTTTAGATTTATTACAGTTATCACCTACTTGATCGGCCCAATTAGAATTTTGACTCGTCATCATCGATTATTCTTGTTTAATTCCTACATTGTTTTCAAGGACGACATTGTTTCTGTCTCTCCTTCGCTTTCTCACACTCTAGATTCATTTTCTCGATTTTCAACATCCGTTTCTTTTCCCTACACTGCCGTTGTCGCTCAGCATCACTTCGCGGTATTTTTTCATTCTCATTTTTGTCTCCATTACTTTTATCAACATGATTCCCTCAATTTGCACTCTTTATTGAAAATAATTGTGTTTTTTCAATTCAACCTGCCACTAATATTCTCAAATAATTTCAAATCATCTCAAATAATCTTCAATTATCAATCTTGTTTTATTTTTGTTATCAGTTCTCAACAAACTATTCAATTTTCAAGGATTTTAATAGCGATATGATTATCGCAAAAATATAGAAATCGTAAACTGTAGATCCACTTTACTGAATCATAATTGATATATAATCATTAATCCCACAGTTGCATCTAAAAGGCAATCTAAAAGAATGGAAATTTTTTACTCACAGCAGTATTGTTTACCAAAAATTATATATAATATCAAAGCGACCTTTCCTTGGCACTCTATTATTTCTCGAAAAAGTTGCACCATCCCAGAATGAAATTCAAATTTGAAATTGTTCGTCTGTGAACCGCTTTACCCTGAATCTTGTAATACAAATACCAACGTGAAGTGGAGCTCATACTTTATTTTGTTGATAACTTCACCTCAGGAACAGGAATCAAATAAACGAAATCAGATGGAGTTTCTAACGCCTTATCGGGATGATCGAATTCTTAAGGGGTCGTAACGTGTTTGTGAAGCATTAAGTCTTAAGGGTATATTTGAAAGTAATTGAATTTTTTCACCCAAATATGAGATATTTCCACAGATTTGAATAAAAACCCAGTAAATCCCGTCATTAATGGAAAAACATGGAAATTTTCAAAAAGTGACATGCTAAATCACTATATTATCGCTTATAACAATTGATCTATTCAATGGAATAGATAATGTATGATATTACTTTGAAGATCTCAATGAGACCTTCAAATTGACGTATGATATAGCTTCTCTGGTTGAGTCGAAAGCCTACATTGATAAATGGCAAAAACTGTCATTCTTGGCGTGTGACATAACGTTCAAAATTAAAACAATCTGCGATAGCTTGATGAAAAACCCATTGAATCAGGATTATTATACACCCTTTTTGAAGGGTACGTATCGTTCTTCAAAATGGTTGGGTAAACAGGTCAATTTCTGGACGGGGGTTAGTTTCTGGACGATTTCAACTTGCATTGAATATTCCACAAATAAAATGACAAGTGTATTCATTATTTCACCTCTCCATAATATCCCTTGTGTATAATCATGTGATCAATTATTTTCTTCTATTGATCAACATTTAATAAATAAATAAAATATCACCCAGTCGTCCAGAAATTGGGGGTTTCGGCTACATTCAACTATTTCTCAATTCAATTATTCTTTGTTTTGTTATTTTCACTTTAAACAATTTTTTTCTGCCAATTAAAACATTCTTGAAGGTATGGAAGCCATCATATCCCCATTTAAGTAATTCTTTTATTTTAGATTCTACCACGAAACTCGAATTTCCTTTCACCGTCCAACAATTGGCCTGGTCACCCTATATAAATAGATCCATTCGCTTGACCGATAGTTGCAAAAAATCCAATCCAAGCTGAATTCACAATAAAATCATGAAATTCCATTTTCTGCATAACACCTTTCATAAGTCAATGAAAATTGGAGACAAATGAATAAATCAGGGGTCAATTTCAAGGTAATTTAATATATTTTCACCTAAGTAGGGAATATTTTCACAGATTTGAACACAAATTGAGCAAATCTCGTCATCAAGAGGAAAAACGTGGAAATTTTCAAAACGTGAGATGCCAAAATCGCTACATTATCGCTTATAACAACTAATGTAGTCGATGGAATAGATAATATGAGGTATTATAATAATATGACATATGATAAATCCCCGCTGATCAAGTCTAAAGCCTCGCTAAATAGCAAAAACTGTCTTTTTTTTAGGTGACATAACGTTAAAAATGGAAACGATCTGTAATAACTTGATGAAAATTGAATTAAATGAGATTTATCAGACACCGTTGTGAAGAATATAAAATGCCCTTCAAAATGATATATAGATATTTCTATCTAGTACTCTTTGAAGTATCCAAAAATCCAACCAAATGAATTTTTTAAGTGAAACAGAAACATTGAATTTTCTCCTAAAACTTTCATAAGTCAATGAAAAATGGTCAGAATTGAACAAATCAGGTGTCAATTTGAAGCTTATGTAATAACCTTTCGAATGAGTATGTAGTTAACCATACTAAATGTATGTTTCATGGAATAGGGAGATGGACTTGAGCATTGAAAGCAAAGAGAGAAGCCTGGTAACACTCACGGATCTTTATCTTTTGGATCGTCGAAAAATTAAATTTGAAAATGCTCACATACATACATAAGGATATGATCTAAAAACTACATCCTCGAACTCCTGAGACCAAAATTAGTCATCCTCACACAAAAAAATGGAAAATACAGATTTGACGAATACAATGCTTCCATTCGGAAGCACAAATTGTTGCGGTCGGAGTTGGAGGATTATTTTTCGTATACATATTATTTAGATCCTGAAAGACAGTTGAAGAAAAAATTGAGCTTATATTGTTTTCCCGTATCTGTTGTTTTCACATCTCTGACGCCTAGACTAAGAACCTTGATGGATATACCCAATTAATTTTGAACCTTTTTTCCCATCAAAATTGCAGCCAACATCACTGTACCATGAAACGCAATCAACTGTCAATTTCAGCGAGTTCACTAGCCTGAAATGTCTTTTTCGTGAAGAGGCCCGGTAAACCGCGATTCTAACCTCGCTTCGCTCGGTTAGATCTCGGTTTACGGGCCTTCTGACGAAAAATTGCATTCATCACACGGTCCAAAAGTATTTTCTGACGAATGTGGCTTTGTAGGCCGAGCCGAAGGCGAGGCCTATAATCACATTCGTCAGAAAATACTTTGTGGACCTTGTGATAAAAATAACTATTGTTTTTTATAGAGCAACTTTTGGTTTTTAATGGCTGAAATTTGGATAGAAAAAATAATCAAGAAAATCGGAAAGGGAATCAGAACAGATAATCAAGTGAAAGTGATAAAATAAAATAGATACCCTAATCTGACACCTCCTGGAAAGTCTGCCTGTACTCTCGCACCCAGGGGAATTATTCTAACCTCGCTGATGTAAACTGGCTTTGGGAATTGCACCAAATCTAAGTTCAATTCCTAGAGCGTAATTTGAAAAAATGTTCCATTAATTCATCATCAATCTCCCATTTTGACATGTTTGAATTTGTTAGAATTCAATTCACCTCAGAAATATCATGGGAAAAAGTATCGAAAAATAACAATTCCACACTATCCATTTTCCTTACATGGAACCACTGAAATTTATCAATTTTAATTTATCAAAACTCAGAATTATTATTCAATAATGCATGGTTTTCACTAACATTTTTGGCACTCAATAATCACTTTAAAAAAACAGCAATAAAACTGAAAAAGATTATCCATTCTTAGGTGAGTGTTTTCAGTGGGCGACAGGGTCAGAGATTATAGGGGAGATCGGCAGGGCCATGAAGAATAGAGACCAGGAGGCCGAACTGTAATGGCCGATTCCTCAGAATACGCGACCAAACATGGTTCCTTGAAATAGTTGCGTCGGAGTGAAAGAGGGCGCTTCATCTCCGTTACTCGGGATTCACATATATAGTCCTCCGCACAATTGTGTTAGTAGAAAAGTTTATCTCTGAATTTTATTTGTTATTAAATGTTGTTTGAAATTCAAAATAATTTTTCGGGAAGATAATTAATGTGCAGAACTAAAAATGAGAACGTTGTGTTCATTTCCGAACTGCAAGACCGGTACAAATGCAGAAAAAGTTCGGAATAAGGCATATGGTCTCTTGTTTTTATTATCAAATAACACCAAAGGTTATGATAGTATCAGAATAATATTATATTGTTATCATTAAAGAAATGACCATTAACAGAATTTTCGGTTTTCATGTTTTTTTTTATTACACACATTGCATGTCACAAATTATACAATTACGGAACAAAAAATGATTCATAAAAAAAGCAACTTATTCAGTAATTCTATGACCGTTGCCAGATGATCAAGAGATTTTATTCTGTCACATGTTAGCCATGGTATGACTTCGTTGTTGGACAAAAATCCTCAACATATAATGGTTTGCAAAATTTTAATATACAATTAAATCTCAGATATTATATACAATTAATCATCAAATTCACTATTTGCAATTAATTTATCATTCATAAAAAAATTTATGTACAATTGTAGAAATCACCCGAAATCCTAGGCGATTGATGTCGATTCAATTATGCTCCTGGTCATGATGGATCTCTTTTTGATTGATATCATTAGACTGACTGACTGATATCACTGACTGACATTCTAGTGGACTCTCCAGAATCCAACTAAGGAAATAACAGATAAATATCACGATTACATTGTTTTCAACTTATGAGCATTCAACATTTTATTTACGATAATCAACACTAACCTAGAAGACGTCAGACATCTCAGTTTTTATAGTTGACTTGTACAGAAAATGCTTACCCCTTCCGTGGAAGTCATTGCCTACATGTAATTAGTTTTTTGCGATATTCAATCACTCAACAAAGTAGTTCGTATAAAAATGGATAAACATTTAAAGGCCAGGAATTATTCAGTACGTTATTTTCATACACCTACACACCACACAGGCAGCATTCCCCCACTACTGCCATTCGGAAAAGCGATTGAACCACCACCTATAACACTTCATTACCCCGAGCAGGGTTGGGCATATCTCGCAGATGGAAGTTTCTGACGTGACATTGTCTAATTCCGGTAATTTACCTCTGGGGCGTCAAAAATGTCAAAAAGTGTCAGAAAGCTCTTTACAAGGAAGCTAAGCTAAAAAGTCACAAGGGTCAAAAGTGAGAGGCACATCGGCCGGAAATCGTTAAGATCAAACGATCACGAGGGTTATCCTCGCGAAGGTTGAACATCGCAAGGGTTATGCCTTCTTAGGGTCAAACAACGAAAGCAATCCTTCAATCTGGAGGGTGAAACTAATAAGAGGGTCAACGGGGGACACCAGGCGGTTCAATTACAAGGTTCCAACGGTCATAAAGTTTAAATAAAAAAAGCAAGTAGGTTCACAAGGGTCAAGCAGGTCACTAGGTCGCCGCCTAGTTATCCTGATTGACCCTTATGATTTACCTACTTTGTGATTGTTTCTTGATCGTTTGTGATTTTCCAGCTTGCCTGCGTCTTAATTTTAACTCTTGTGATTTTTCAACTTACCTCTCCTGTAGGCAGAACAATGACAAGGGTGGAATGATCATGAAGTAAGAAAAAATAATTTGAAACTATTCCGTTTGGTCTTTGTTGTTGCTTATGATCATTTGACGCTCGCAAGTTATGATTGTGATGTTTGACCCTCGCAAGTTATGATTGTCACGTTTGACCCTTGCGAGGTATGACCTTTGCGACGATTGATCCTCGCGAGGCATAACCTCAGTGGGTATGATTTTTTCGAATTTTGACCCTTGTAACTCTGACAAGCGGTATTCTCGGTAAAAATGTCCCGGTTCTCCAAGGTGCTAATAGATGGCGCCACATAGGTTTTTGATAGGTCAAAAAGCCAACAACTCGCCCGGGTAATTTACCTACTTTATGACCGGCCAAAAATCATGTAATTTACCTAAGGTAATTTACTTGCCCAACCCTGACCCCGAGTATGGTCTCGGATCGGAAAACGCTAGTTCGGCCTCCTGGTCTCTATTCTTCACACTGAAATGTAGTATATACTGGAAAGGGCACTGATCCGCCTGACGCGAGCCGACAGAGAGCGGCGATTTTCAAGGATACCTATCTCTCTCGTACCGTCCACTCAAAAAGTTTTCTTACCTTCTAGAACGTATAGAATTCAGTATTGGCCTTCAATTTTTGTTGTTGCATCATTATAACATAGAATTGATCATTTTTTTCCAATGTAATAATACTCGGGCCATTTACAATTTAATTAAAATAATTCCACATGGGAAAAATACAAAAAAATATACAATTCAAGAGATTATTTGTTCAATCAATCTGAAGGTGTATCGAAATCCTCTGAGTCGATATCGTCATCAGTATTCGAATTTTGAAATTTAGGTATGTCCAATATAATTCCTGAAACAGAAAGTATAAATTGAATGATATAGGTTTTATTTTGAGGGAATTCCAGAGACTCTCAAGTTCAGTAAAATGCCTCGTGTGTCGAGGAGTTGAATTGGAATCTGTTTATATCTATTTGTCCCAATACTGCAATAAAAAATAAGAATATTGTGATTGTGAATTTTTTTAATGCATGAAGAATACAAGAGAAATCCAATGAAAACAACATCAAAATACACGATTTTTCCTCTAATTTTCTACGAAATAGCTGTTCGTGGATTAGAGGATATTTTTTTATTCTCACAATGGGACAATTATCGCCAAGACGTAAATAGCAACAATTGAGTGTGCACCACTCAGAGTACATAAGCTTTTTAACTCGCATGTACATGCTCGTTCTACGCATGCGCAACGCCTCCTAGAGTGAGACAGGTATCCTTGAAAATCTACCTTTCTCTGGCTCGTTTTCCGCTTACGGGCCTAACATGGCAGTGCCATTTCCAGTATATACTACATTTCAGTGATTCTTCATGAACAGGGCCAATGTAAAGTGTTTAAAAGCAAAATTTATAGCGGTGGCGCATGGACTACGATGGAGCGTACGGAACTGTCGGTATGGTAGGGCCCCAGTATAAATTTGTTGATAACCGGAAAGAGGTTCTCAATACGGTAGCTCCTCGCATTTTGTAATAATTATCAGGAATGGAAAATCGAACATATTATAATCAATAGTATAATGAATGCAGAATCTAATGTTCTAATAGTATGTTTCGTAACGAGTGCAAAAAAGTGTTTTTTGGCGAGTGGGAGGATATAATCCCACGAGCTAAAAAACATTTTTTCATGAGTTACGAACAATATTTTTCATCACAATGTGGCGGAAATTGAAAAAGTCTTTTCCTTTTTCTCGACATATTTTTTATTGACACGTAGGTCAAAAAATTCATAGAAAATCCCAGCGCTGTCGCTGGAAAACTATAGTTTTCCAGTGATTCTATTGCATAATTATGCAGATTTTGTTTTTTTACTATAGTAATGTTCGATTATATATATTTTCATCACGCTGTGACGAAAAGTGAACTTTTCGGCACGCTCCGCGTGCCTAAAAGTCCAATTTCCGCCACATTGTGATGAAAAATATTGTTCGTAACTCGTGAAAAA
>NW_021680958.1:119355-120680 GCF_001412515.2 Diachasma alloeum
AATTTCCACCACATTGTGATGAAAAATATTGTTCGTAACTCGTGAAAAAATATTTTTTAGCTCGTTACGAAATATACGATTTTGCACTCGCTATGAAATATACTTTTTCATCACGCTGTGACGAAAAGTGAACTTTTCGGCACGCTCCGCGTGCCTAACACAATGTGGCGGAAATTGGACTTTGAGGCATGTGGAGCGTGCCGAGAAATACTATTTTAGCTCGTGGGATTATATCACTCGCCTTCGGCTCGTGATATAAACCTCCCACTCGCCAAAAAACACTTTTTTGCACCCGTTACGAAATATACTATTATTCCCCGCCCCCCTGAGTGAGAAGGGAATATGTAGCGCGCTCGCTCCCACTCATTGTCAAAGAGGATTGACTAAAGTAGAGGCTCAGATCTCGGGGTTGGACTGACCCCAAGCCAAAAGTAGTTCGACCCCAACGGAGGGATGCCGCCACGGTCGAATCTGACGGCTGGGCGAACTGCCTGTGCGGGTAACTCGGCAGTAGCAGTCCCGCTGTCAGCCTGTCACAGGGATAGTTTCGAAGGGGGATTTATGTCCTCCTCGTCTTCAGCATGTTCTTAATGTTTTTCAAGTGATTCATTTGCTGGCTAATTAATATTATGGAATGAAACACAGAGGGTGTGACGGAGAATTAAATTTCCCATCAATCGATCCCCGTTGCATCCCTCAATCTCTGTAACAAAAAAATACAAACTACGACAAAGTCATGGCCCAGTGAGAAAAATAATTTTCTTCTCGGCGCACAGTGACTTTTCACCATACGCTCGCGAATTAAGAATTCACTTCTCCCCTCCTAATTGAGATTAAAGGATAAAAAAGGGCAGTTCGACGGAGAATTAAATTCTCCATCAATCAACCCTCTTTCATCCCTTAATCTCTGTAACAAAAGAATAAAAACTGCCATGAAAGTCAGGGGCCAGTAAGAAAAATAATTTTTTCGCGGCGCACACTGACTTTTCACCATTCGCCCGGTAATTAAAAATTCACCTCTCCCTTCTTAATTGAGATTAAGGGATGAAAACAGGGCAGTTCGACGGAGAATTAAATTTTTCATTAATTAACCCTTTTTCATCCCTTAATCTCTGTAACAAAAAATTAAAAACTGCCATGAAAGTCAGAGGCCAGTAAGAAAAATATTTTTTTCTCGGCGCACACTGACTATTTACCATTCGCCCGCGATTTAAAAATTCACTTCTCCCCTCCTAATTGAGATTAAGGGATGAAAAAAGAGCAGTTCGACGGAGAATTAAATTTTTCATTAATTAACCCTCTTTCATCCCTTAATCTTTGTAACA
>NW_021680958.1:120825-121028 GCF_001412515.2 Diachasma alloeum
TAAGAAAAATAATTGTTTTGCGGCGCACAGTGACTCCCGGTAATTAAAAATTCACTTCTCCCCTCCTAATTGAGATTAAGAGATGAAAAAAAGGCAGTTCGACGGAGAATTACATTCTCCATTAATTAACCCTCTTTGATCATTTAATCTTTGTAACAAAAAAATAAAAATCGCCATGAAAGTCAGTGGCCAGTAAGAAAAAT
>NW_021680958.1:124597-124792 GCF_001412515.2 Diachasma alloeum
TTACTATAGTAATGTTCGATTATATATATTTATTCCCCCCCTGAGTGAGAAAGGAATATGTATCGCGCTCACTCCCACTCATTGTCGTCTCCGTCGGGTTGGCACGTGCCCGTCCTCCGCCAAACTTAACGAGTGCGAGTGAGAAAGAAAATTGAGAAGAAGGAGAGAGAAAACATTCCAACTCGTTTGAACAGT
>NW_021680958.1:125162-132552 GCF_001412515.2 Diachasma alloeum
TCGTCATTGCAAATTAAAAATTTCTATAAATTTCAGTCCAATTATATGTGTAGGTCCACGTGAAAAGGGCCCATTTTATCACATCTAATTTCCGAGCTATTCACGTTTTTCTCTCCACTCCATTTATCCCATTGTTAAATTGATTTTTTGATCTTTTATACGGACGTCACACGGAAAAAAATAAATCGGTAAAAGTCTTGTGATCGCAAGGAGTTNGATCCCCATTTTTCATGCACGAAGAACAATGAAGCTTTTTGGAATCTTCGGGAAATTCTATCCTATCCTACTCAAGTAGGAACGGAGGAATGAATTTTCAAAAGCGCGGAGTAAGCCCGAACGGTTCTCCGGCGTCGAGTGAGCGCGGAGGGGCTCCCTCGATTAGAAAATTCATTTCTCCCCCCCCCCACCGCCCTAATTGCGAAGATGGAATGAACGCAACATCTATCGATCGAGAATAATATTCTCAATAAGTGACAGTGGTTTCATTCCCTTAGTCTCTATTAGGAGAGGAGGAATGAATTTTCAAAACGCGCAGTAACTCCGAACAAGTTCTTCTCATTCAAAAATTAATTTCTCCCCTCCCTAATTGAGATGAAGTAATGAAACCAAAACCTACCAATTGAGAATTATATTTTTAATAAATGCCATCGGTTTCATCTCTTAATCTCAGTTAGGAACGGAGGAATGAATTTTCAAAACCGCGGAGAAGCCCCGAACGGCTTTCTGCCGTCGAGTGAGCCCGGAGGGGCTCTCCCGATTGGAAAATTCATTTCTCCCACCCTAATTAAGATGAATGAATGAAACCGATGCCGATCGATAGAGAATTAAATTCTCAATAAATGACTGCGGTTTCATTACTTAATCTCAAGTAGCAGCGGAGGAATGAATTTTCAAAAGCGCGGAGAAACCCCGAACGGCTCTCCGGCGTCGAGTGAGTCCGGAGTAGTCCAATGAACGAAGGTCTAACATACGAATGTTTGCTAATCAGGCTCCATTTTTGATACAGATTGTGATTTGGGCGTATGAAACTAATGGCGGATGTTTAAGGTTCCCCAAGTTTGTGCGGGGGTTGAAAAAGGCAAAAAACTACCCCTGAAAACCGTTTTTTCAGAATAACTCGTGAATAACGCGCTGTACGTGTTGGAACCAACGGTGACAACAACCCGAATACACAGATGACGAGTCATAGCATTAGTGTCGTTGACACCATACCTCGAATCACTAAATGTATTCAGTCGATCAAAATATAGTATACAGAGCAGACGTGCCATTTTACGTTTATTCTGACTGGTTCTCACTTTTCCTTAACCACCTCGCCTCATTCCAAGTAATTAACCACTTACATCAGGTTATGGGCCCAATCCCAAAAAGTTTTTTTTTCAATTTATTTTTAAGTGGCTTAATTTGATGAGTTATTAATGAGGGGTTAAAGTTCTTCCGAATAAAGTTCAGTTGTCGGAAGGGTATTAAAGATATACATTGAAGTGTGATAAAAGTCGGCTAGAAATTTGAAAGATCAAGACGGCTGATAACAACGCTGCTTTGACTTTCGGAGTCGAAAAGTTAAATCACAATAATTATCCGGTATGGAAATATCAGGTCGAGGCGCTATTAATGAGGGAAAATACGTGGGATACGGTGGATCCAGGAGAGGAGCCCACGGACAGAGCATCGGCGGCAGGAATTGAGTGGAATAAGAGGAATCAAAAGGCATGTGGTACCATCAAGTTACTGGTGGATGGGAGCCAGAGGCACCACATTCTGAGGGAGACAAAGGCAAAAGGTATGTGGAATATACTTAAAGCACGTAATGAAAAAGCTACGTTGTCAAATAAGGTTTTTATGTTAAGGAGAATTTACAATTTAAGGCTCAGTGAAAATGGGAATGCTGAGAAGCATTTTTCAGTCCTATATGATCTAATAAATCAAGCAATAGCATTAGGAAAGAGATTAGAGGATGACGACATCGTATCAATAATGCTCGCTAGTCTTCCAGAGTCGTATAATCCACTCGTGATGTCATTAATTGCCAGGCCAGAAGGGGATCTCACTCAGGGTTTAGTTGAAGGACAAATTATAGAAGAATATAAAAGAAGGAATAATTCATCGAGTACTGAATTTTCAGAGGTAGCATTAAAGGCAAATAACACTCAGCACAACACTCAGCAGAGACAGACTAGCTGTTTCTTTTGTAAGAAGAAAGGTCACAGAAAAATAAATTGTGAAAAATATCAACAGTGGAAACAAAAGGAGAATAACAAAGGGAGGACAGCACAGACATCCACAGCTCACGCTGATCATAAAGGTCTCGACAGCGAAGGGGCGAGTGGGATGGACTATGCCTTCATGGTGACAAATAAAATAAAACCATCTACCTGGTATTTTGATTCGGGTGCCACCAAACACATGATGAGTGATGTGAATTTCTTCACAAAAATGAACACAAACTATCGTTCAACAGTGCGCGTAGCAAACCAGCGTGTGTGTGAGGTGTTGGGCATCGGTTCAGGTGTTATTGAATGCCAGATTAGCAATGGTGAGAGGAAAACAATTGAATTAAATGATGTGTTGTATGTCCCATCCTTTAACAGTGGTTTAATTTCGGTAAGAGTTTTAGACCAAAAGGGGTTTCGAGTGACAGTTAATAAAGGACAGTTGACAGTCTATAAAGGTAACAGTGAGTGTGTGATCGGGGATCTGAGAGGACAGATGTATGAACTAAGGCAAACAGATCGTGCATACAGTGCCTGTGTTGGACATTCGGACAATTGTATACATATTTGGCATCAACGTTTCGGGCATCGGAATCCAGCGGCAATTAAGGAGTTGGCGAGCAGCGGTTTAGCAACGGGGATAACGATAACGGAGTGCAGCTTTAAGAAGCTCTGCGAGAGCTGTATTCAGGGGAAGCTGACACGGAAGCCGTTCCCAAAGGTATCGTCAACAATTACAGAACAGCCAATGGATATTATACACACGGATTTATGTGGGCCGATGAATACAGAGACTCCACACGGTAGGAGATACATGATGACGTTGATAGACGATTACAGCAGGTTTACGTTTGTATATTTATTGAGAAATAAGTCAGAGGCAGCCCAGACAATTAAAGATTTTATTGAGTACGTGAAAACTCAATTTAATAAAGTTCCAAAGATTTTCAGGTCAGATCGTGGGGGAGAGTTTATGTCTCACGAACTGGAGAAATATTTAAAGGGTCGAGGAATAACGCATCAGACGACGGCGCCATACACTCCGGAGCAGAATGGAGTGGCAGAGCGTAAAAATCGTACGCTGATTGAGGCAGCAAGGACAATGTTGATTGGTGCGGATTTACCCATTTGTTATTGGGGGGAGGCAGTGGTAACAGCTGCCTATCTACAGAACAGAGCTCCAACTAGATCAAGAGAACATACTCCATATGAATCATGGTATGGGACGAAGCCAGACGTGAGCAACCTTAAGGTATTCGGTTGCAAGGCCTACACGCACATACCAAAACAGAGGAGGACTAAGTTGGAGAGCAAGGCAATGGAATGCACTATGATGGGATACGCTCAAGGAACGAAAGCCTACAGACTTCTAGATAGAAGTACAGGAAGGGTCATAATCAGTCGGGATACGCAGTTCATAGAGTTGGATAAGGATGAGCCAGCCATTCAGAAAAAGAGAAGTTCTGTGGTATTCATAAATGGTGATTGTGGAAATGACCCAGATGAAAGAAAAGCCGATAAAACAGAGGTATCAGGAGCTGATGGTCAAGGTTTTGAGGAAAATTCAGAATCCAGTGAGGATGAAAGACCGTTAAATGAGAGATTAAGGGAAATGGACGGTGGGCTGGATAACGATGAAGAAGAAAAAGAGGATCAAGAGGAGAACATTGAAAATCATAGAGAAGAGCCATCAACATTTAAACAAGCCATGCAGGGACCAGATGCCGATAAGTGGAAACAGGCAATGGACGATGAGATGGACTCGTTGATGAAGAATGAGACTTGGGATCTGGAACCGATACCAAGACAGGTTAAGTCCATCGGATGTCGATGGGTGCATAAAGTGAAGAAGGACGCCTCAGGACAGCCAATGAAGTATAAGGCAAGACTGGTTGCGAGGGGATTTTCTCAAAAATATGGGGCAAATTACCATGAAGTCTTCCCTCCTGTTGTCAAGAACGCGACAATTCGAATTTTAATGTCAATAGCAGGCAGGAAGAATTACATTGTGAAGCATTTTGATGCAAAAACAGCTTTCCTTAATGGGAAATTAAAGGAAACGATTTATATGAAACAGCCTCCAGATTATTTCGTCGAGGGGAAGAAGGAGTGGGGATGTCATCTCAACAAGAGCATCTATGGACTCAAGCAAGCGGCGAAATCCTCGGTTGAATGAAACATTGGAAAAATATGGATATGCACAGTGTGACGCCGATCCATGTTTATATAAATCTACTGATGAGGGAGATGAGATCTATTTTGCTGTACACGTAGACGATTTCATAGTCATCAGTAAATCAGAGGGACGGATTGAGGAATTGAAGAGTCAACTGAACCAGGAATTCAGCATTGCCGACCTTGGAATTCTAACGTGTTATCTTGGAGTTCAAGTGCGCAGAGATGTTAACGGGGATTTCTTCATTAGCCAATCCAAGTACATTCAGCAAGTTCTACAACAGATGAGATTGGAAAACTCGAAAGGATCATCACACCCAATGGACACTGGATATGAGAAAATCCGAGTTTCATCTCCGCCAATTGTGAATGATTATTATCAGAAATGAATTGGATCTTTGTTATATATTGCAGTACACTCAAGGCCAGACATTGCAGCATCGATTTCCATTCTGAGTCAACACATCAAGGGTACTACAGAAGTCGACTGGGCAGAGCTTCAACGTGTCTGCAAATATTTAAAGACCACGATGAACTACGAACTGCGGATGAGCAACGTCGAGGAAAGAGAGCCAAAACTAATGGGCTATGCAGACGCAAATTATGCTGAGACATTGAAGAATAGGAAGTCCAACAGTGGTTTCCTATTCATGCTAAACGGAGGGACAATCAGTTGGGCAAGTAAGAAACAAACATGTGTGTCCGTTTCCTCCACAGAATCTGAGCTGGTTGCGTTATGTGAGGCAAGTAGAGAGGTTGTTTGGATCCTGAAAATACTGAGTTTCTGCGATCATGCTCAAAACAACCCAGTAGTGATAATGGAGGATAATCAGAGCTGTATAAACATGCTACGAGTCAATGGACCGAACGAGAGGACGAAACACATTGACACAAAGTATTTCTATATGAGAGGGCTCATGAGAGGAGGAATTGTGAACGTGTAGAATTGTCCCACGGAACATAATGTAGCAGATATTTTGAGTAAAGCTCTTGGACCACAACGGGTCAAAATATTGTCAGAGACAATGGGTCTGAAAGTCTGGAATGAAGGTAGTGGAGATCACCGTTGAGGGAAAGTGTTGGAACCAACGGTGACAACTACCCGAATACACAGATGACGAGTCATAGTATTAGTGTCGCTGACACCATACTTTGAATCACTAAATGTATTCAGTCGATCAAAATATAGTATACAGAGCAGACGTGCCATTTTACGTTTATTCTGACTCGTTCTCACTTTTCTTTAACCACGTCGCCTCATTCCAAGTAATTAACCAATTACATCAGTACGTCCAAAAACGTGATATACAAAGTTGTAGAGCTCAAAATTCTACCCAAAAAATGTTTGGGGCACTTTACCTCTATTCCCAACCGTTCATCCCCCAGAGCCGCGTGAAGATCAGATGGGAAAAAAAATGTTTTCCATTAAAAAAATTGAAGTTAATGATTTTTTTTTTTTGCAATTCGGAATATCAGTGTTTTTTTTAAATAGCTTGTTTATTTATTCAGAGCGAATTTAATATATGTTGCTATTTATATCGTGACATTGAATCGATGAATTTCTTTTTTTTTCTTCCATATTTTTTATTAGAACATTTACCACAAATTTTGTCTTGATCGTAACCGCGAATCTCCTATGGATTCAAAGTTCAACGCAATTTTCTAGCTCCAACCCCTAAATCCGGCGCCGGGAATGAGAACCTTTTGTGTGAGAGAGAAGTCTCCGTCTCGCTCCCAATCACTACAGCATTGTTGCGACCATTTGCGCATGCGCGCACGGGCCTGTGGAACATCACCACTGAAATGTAGTATATACTACATTTCAGTGAACATCACGGACTGAATGCGAGAAAAAGAATCATTTGAGGTTTTTCGTCAGCCGTTCGCTCTCTCTCCCTCTCACACTCTCACTCACTCTCTATCTTTCTCTCTCTCTCTCGGATGAAAAAAAGGCTGTTAGACGGAGAACTAAATTACTCATCAATTAACCCTCTTTCATCCCTTAATCTCTGTAAAAAATGGAAGAAACTGTCATGAAAAGCACAGCGCGGTAAGAAAAATAATTGTTTTGCGGCGCACAGTGACTCCCGGTAATTAAAAATTCACCTCTCCCCTCCTAATTGAGATTAAGGGATGAAAAAAGAGCAGCTCGACGGACAATTAAATTCCCCATCAATGGATCGCCGTTGCATCTCTTAATCTCTCTAGCAAAAAAATACAAACTACGACAAAAATCATGGGCCAGTGAGAAAAACAATTTTCTTCTCAGCGCACAGTGACTTTTCACCTTTCACCCGCGAATTAAAAATTCACTTCTCCCCTCCTAATTGAGATTAAGGTATGAAAAAAAGCCAGTTCGACTGAGAATTAAATTCCTCATCAACTGCCCTTTTTTCATGCCTTAATCTCAATTAGGAGGGGAGAGGTGAATTTTTAATTACCAGGAGTCACTGTACGCCGCGAAACTATTATTTTTCACACTGGCCCATGATTTTCTTGGCAGTTTTTATTTTTTTGTTACAGAGATTAAGGGATGAAAGAGGGTTAATTGATGGGGAATTTAATTCTCCGTCGCATTGCCCTTTTTTCATCCCTTAATCACAATTAGAAGGGGAGAGGTGAATTTTTAATTCACGGGCGAATGGTGAAAAGTCAGTGTGCGCCGCGAAAGAATTATTTTTCTTACTGGCCCCAGAGTTTCATGGCAGTTTATATTTTTTTGTTACAATGACTAAGGGATGAAAGACGGTTAATCAATGGAGAATTTAATTCTCCATTGATTAACCGTGAATGGAGGGGTGAATTTTTAATTTCCGGGAGTCACTGTGCGCCGCAAAACAATTATTTTTCTTACTGCGCTGCGATTTTCATGACAGTTTCTTCCATTTTTACAGAGATTAAAGGATGAAAGAGGGTTAATTGATGGGTAATAAAATATTCTCCAAATATTCTCCCGTCAAACAGCCTTTTTTTCATCCGAGAGAGAGAGAGAGAGGGAGAGA
>NW_021680959.1:0-2307 GCF_001412515.2 Diachasma alloeum
TCCCGGTTTAATCCCTTTTCTCACCGAAAATCCACGGACGAACGCCAAACCTCCATACCCTGTCAGTGGCCGGCCGCCATGATGAATGTGCACGGAAGAGTTGCGCAGTTGTCATATTTTGAATATGGTACTCTCTTATAAATATGCATATACATATACGTCTAGAATTTATAATAGCATACAATAATAAACTCTGATTTATTAATTGCCATTCTTTAATTATCTATTGCATTATGCCTATGAGAATTATGGGAACAACTGTACACAACCACATCTGTCCACTTTTCTTGCAGTCGGTCAAACAGTGTCGGTAGAGTAGAAATTACATCCGTTATATTGGCAGTCGATATTAATTATGGATGGCGCCATTAGTCCCACTATTGGAAACGCTAAATATCAAAACGCCACCTATGAATGGCGGATATTGGGCTGCACATAGACATTATACAACCCAATTTGGGCTTATGTCAGCGTGTATATGGGAAGCCTAAAATCGTCCATATTGGTGAAAACGAACGCCGCCATCGGTAATTAGCGGTCCCAATACCACAAATGATCGTCGGAACAAGAAAAATGTCCTGAACAACATATCCAAATGTTGATGATGGATATCCCTATCATCAACATTTGATATCCATTTTCGGCGTGCGCAACACAAACACGAGCGATGCGCAGTAGATTCCAACTTATGTTGCGTGCTGCCGTACATATTTATCTGATTCTCATTCGATTATATACCTGTTAAGCCATCTAATTATTTGTTCCACCATGAAAATCAATTAATGGGATAGCAACAGAAGAAATGTAAATAATATGATCAGATGATGCATTGACAATTCAGCGTAAATATTTTCTTACTGTTGAAATTGTCAGAAAGCGTACATTCTTTTTTTTTTCATTTGGCTGGACAATTCATTTTATTTCTTACTTCATTTAATTTTTTCTCTTTAAGTTGATTTTCTTTCGTCTATTGAATGAGTTAAAGTTATACGGTTGAAAGTTCTTGGCGTTACGCCATGAAACGTCGATAGTTTTTAATAAACTTGAATGTCAGCCGAATGAATCATGTTCAAACATTTGGATATGTTGTTTCAGGACATTTTTCTGGATCGATTGGAATTTTTTCATTGACCGTGTAGTTGCTGTGATCACACCATACTTCCATCAGCCAGATTGACTAGACTGAAAGGAATCGGGAGAGACGACAAAATCGGCCACATAACACCAGCCATCCGAAAGTAACGGTATAAGAATTTCTGTACTGTGGCGCTGCGTGGACATTAGCACAACTATCCAGCTAGGCGAGGTCGACAGCATACCTCAAACCGATTCCTCCTCCCGAGGTAGTCGTCGTAAAACTTTCAATAATTAATATCGTTTCGGCGTACTCTTTTGTAATTATTGTTCATTAATTTAATAAGAAAGAAAGAAAAAAACAAAGTTGTGTCCTGTCAATGTTTATTCCCTCATTTCGTTCTATTGTGTGATTTTTCGTTCTCGCTCTTTAAATTTTCTTCTTCATTTCCCTGAGAATGCCAAATGGATAATTCGTGGAGTGAATAAGGTAATTGTCTATTGTTTAATAATGTAGTGCTAATGTACTTGTGATAAATTCAATATTATGGCTCCAAACGAAATACACATTACTTTTTAGTTGTATGCATTGTTAATGGCAGAATTCGACATTTTGCCATATTTTTTCAGTGATTTCGATGCATGGGTTTATACTATGTAGCTTTCTCACACGAAGCATCGTCCCGCACGAAAGTCGAATAACTCCAACGGGATTTACCGGTTTTTTCCGGCCCTCCGTTCTTACGCTATCATTTTCTCCATCAATAATAATATATATTTAGCCATAATGAAAAAAAAAATAGCCAATGTTGTTGATATATGTTAAATTCCTCTATTCTTATTGTTAAAATTCCATTGATATGAATAAAGCGTCATAAAAAATGTGAAGAAATGATGCATGAAATGAGCTTTCAACTCCCATAGTCCTGTAACAAGCCAGACAAGTTTTTCACACCATTCAATAGGCACGAATTTTGTTGAAGGATTTTTCTTCAACTCGTACTCGATTATTTGTCATTTACCTACATTGTGAAATGGTTATTAGTAAGAAAAACTTGCATTATGTCTCTATCTTTCAAGAAGTATTTTTTTCATTCAAATGCATAGCCGAGGACAATCGTTTTGCATACCTTTCTCCGCATGACCGAGACGACTATCTTGGCAAAGGCACATGTCTCTCTCTCTCTCTCTCTCTCTCTCTCTCTCTCTCTCTCTCTCTCTCTCTCTCTCTGT
>NW_021680959.1:2855-21049 GCF_001412515.2 Diachasma alloeum
TCTCTCTCTCTCTCTCTCTCTCTCTCTCTCTCTCTCTCTCTCTCTCTCTTTGTCATGCAGATGATTACGATTAATAATAGCATTTTTATACTATTCTGCAATTATAATGGAAAGAAATTATGAGAAAAACTCAAAATACACAACTGCTAATGAAAGGAAATGCTAAAACTATTTTCAATACTCTATATAATTTTTTTTCCGTGTTATTATCCTTTTTCATTGACTGGTAGTTGAAATGATTTATGCAGAAGAAAAAATGGTAATAGAAAAGACAACAACAACAAAAGCGGTAATTATGAATTATGTAAGAAATCTTGTATCACTGCTGTGGAGTTGCTGCTTTCTCTGTTTGACCTCGATATCTGGTCGACGATACCTTTGATTTCTTCGTGCTCCTGTAGCTGTATAACAGTGAATATATGGTTGAGACTGCAATGAACAGACATTAACTGAGATCCTGAATTCTGAGTCATATCATAGTTTCCATTCACTCATTCCTGAATTTCTTAGGCTCATTTAAAGAGCCTATAAGTGTTGCTGTACAAGGCCATTATTTTTTCTCAAATTCATATGTATCAAGATTTTTTTCTAGTTTCAAAATAGATTATTTTTCTTTTTCTCCGTATACAATGAAAATAAATTACAATTGTAGTTTTACGTCATCTTTATGAAAACCACCGGATTGCCTAAAATTATTTCATGATGCTCCACATTATCCTCAAAATATATAATAGAAAAGCCTTTCTTGTATCTTTTTAAAACTTGTGAAATTCCTGAAATTCTCCGGAGTATTTTCAGAATTTTAAATAAATTTCTACATTTATTTGTACGTTAAATTTTATCTATAATCATTCCCCAAGTGATTTTAAACTAGGACTTTCTCAAACAATTAATTAAACTTTTCCCCAAAAAGCGCTCGTTTCATGCCATTCTTTCATTCTATCACTTATTTCTCATTTCGTAATCGTATCAAATTATCAATAAGCTGAGTCAATTTTAATTTCTCAATATAATTAATATATACTGTCGAAATGGTAGATTTTCTATTGATGACAATAGCAGTTTTTATTCATCATCGCCGTTGATAATATATGTAATTATTCCAAGTTTCCTCAACATGAATTGATTGATATTTTCCAATATTTTAGGGTAGCATGTGCAACATTCAAGGGGATTAGCCATAATTAGTGCAATATGTACGCAGACTGGCAAATGGTAAGTGTATAATCCATTAAATCGTAACATTTATAAATTAACAACAAGGCTATTTTTGCCTATGACGATAGATTATAATACATCGATTAATGGTATGGATGTTCATCAAGTGTTTATTGGCTCAATGAAATTTTGTCCGATTTTAACGAAAAAAATGAGCAATGCTAAAAGTAATATGGAAAGATTCGCGACAAGAATACTACAACAATAGATTTCTCATTTACGTAAATAATATAGATAAAAGCTGTTTACGGCATAATTTATACATAAAAGAAAAGAGATACGCTCGGTTCCCCTCCAAAATTTTTCATTCCACATTCAATGACGTTAAAGGGGAAAATATTTAACGATTCACTATTATATTAATATCATGAGACAAAGTCAACATTTGCCATTTGACAGCATGTGCGCTATGATTATGGTTATATTAGGAGAGGAGATATCTACGTAAAGGCTGAACTGAACGTACGTGTGGGTTGTGTTTCAACCAAGAATAAAACGCTTCGATGAGCATACAATTATCTCACCACAGGATTAATTAAAACAATCTACGCCACTGTACACCAAGAGCAATAGTTATGAGGAGAAAATACATTGGGCATTCAGTTGTACATTGAACATCCTCGAGGCTGCATGTTAAAAAATCTCTTAATCTCATTCCATTGAAAAATCATAAATTTGTTGAGCCAAACAATAAAACTCAACAATATCGGAATAAAGTGCTTTGCTTTTCAATGCTAATGGGAGTTATAAAGAAAAACGTTTAAACAATCAAGAAAATATGAAAGATTGGTAAAAAAAAAAATCAGTGTGCTTTAAAAAATTCAAAATTACAATAGTAAACTTGATTAAAAACCTGTATACCTATATATGGTTGTCGGTTATGAAATATAAGCCAAACACAATACTTGCAATGGATTTATTTTTCAATATTTCCAATCTTATTATCCTATTCGATTTGACCTATTGTTAATAGAAAAAAGTGACAAAATTCGGGTATAAAAAAAAACAATGGAATGAAAACTCAGTAGTTATGGGCTGTGTGCAAAAGAAAAACTCGAGTTTCAAAGAGGCCAGTGGTACGGCCAATCCTGGTACCATCGCGTGCAATGACCTCGAAGTGAACGGAAGTGTTGTTGACTTGATGCTTGTGTTTATATGTATGTATATGTACATTCAAGTGTTGGCTGTGTCTCGATCAAGAGTAGAAACATCTCAAATGATGATTACCAAGCACAGCAATAGTCTCAAGAATGTTGAAAAAACATCTTTTCCCCAAACCACGTCACTATAAATATTGTTCATCATCATTTTTATATAAAATATAGCCGCTTGAAAATGCAATCAAATGTAAAAAAATGTTCTGATAGCATCAGATATTTGTCAATAAAGAGCCAAACTAAAAAACGATTAAAGACTTTATCAAAGACAGAAGTATCAATTACAAATAATCCGTTATACCATGAGTGTGCATTGCATAATTCTTTTGACCCATATTCACATATGCCTGAGCAATCGACAGCAAGTGATAGGCTGGAATGTTTTTGTAATGTGAATCTACATAATAATATCAAATGCAAATCAGAAATATCGCACATATCTAGATTTGGAGTATCTCGTCGAGTTATTCTAGCAAAGCATCATCATCATCATCATCATATGATAAATGATAAAATTGCTAAATTTCAAACTCTTAATTCGTCTTGTCCAAGATTTTGTTGTGAAAATGTATTTAGTAAAGATGGCTCTAAAACATTACCTATGATGGTTAAAAAGAGCCGAAAAGATTTTAACCATAAGGCTGATTTACCCGAATTTTCAAGGATATCACGCCAAAATATCCTAAATCGTCGCATCAGTTTTCAATCGATCCGCTCGCCGAAGAGAACATTACACAGGAAAAGCAATAGTCTTTTCGAAAATAGACTGATAATGTATGAGGAGAAGAATCATAAGACATCCAGTTTTCTTAAGAATCAAAGTATTCAAAGGAGCGTAAAAACAAATAATTGCAGTACATTGCAGGAGAAGAGAATGACTAGTGTCAGATCAGTTGGTGATTTTTCAACGGCATCCAATACAATGCAGAATATAACAACAAATCTTGTTGATAAATCATTAACTCATGAAAAAATTGACAGCCAAGTAAGCAATGTAACTATGAAATTTAAAGAATCCACCAATAGAGAAGCTCCCATTTATGGAAGAATAAGGAGACGACAATTATCACTTCCAATTGTATCAAAATTATCTTCCCTGAGCCAGTCAACCAATAGTTCAAAATTGTCACATGAAAGAGATAAATTTTCAAAATTCGAAAAAAATAAAAACTATGGAATCAAGCCTGCTGATGAAAATTTATACAAACGATCAATTGTAAAGCCATTGAAAGGCTATTCGTCAGAAAAATTGAAACCTGTACCAAGTAGACAAAGGATCAATGTTAATGATAATAGTGGTGAAAAAAATGATTTTATTTACTCTACGATGATGGGTATTGCAACTATTCCTTCAAATGAATATACTGCTCGAGCTCTTGATAATGTCGGAGGCAAATATATCGGAAGAGTTGCTTGGAATTCCGATAGTGATAATAAAACTCGCTACAATTTTACAACCAATTCAGTTAGATTGAAGCCGACCCAAAAGATCAATACTCCCAACTGTGTGCCAAATATAACTAATGGCATTTGCACTTTACCACTCTATACAAAATGTTTGAGGAAATCTTCTAATTGGACTAGTCCTGGTATTCCACCAAAGTTTACTTCGAGGGGTGAAGACGGAAAAGTAGAATTAAAGAGAAAAAAGTTTTCTAATAAATTTATTAATGAAAAAAATGATGTTGATAACGAGTTTATCAACATTCATTCGAGATCTTTGAGTGATGTTAATAATCATAAATCGAATTCACCTACTCCTTCATCTTCGATTTTTGGACTATGTACGGGCAAAAGAAAGATGCAGTTTGGAAAAAAATGGACTGGAGCAAAACACGAATCGATTGATGAAAAGAAAAAAGTCAGATTTGTTATTATTATTATTATCATTATTATAGTTAGTTATATTATACGCATTATTATTATCATTTACAGGGCGAACTCGTCTGGTTCGATCCAGGTGTTGGCCATGTACTACCTGGTGAAGTTCTCGAATACCACAGAGCGGCTAATGTTCTCTCAGTTCAAGCAATGATCGCTGGCAAGGTAAAAAAAATTTTTTTCTCTCATTATTGAATACTTTATCTTTCTCCTGTTATATAAATTTGATTGTCATAAAAATTTCAGCCTCAAACATTTACTCTTACAAATTTGAATGGAGTGAGACCGAGACAAGATCTTGGACAAAATGGAGTCGAGGATATGATTCAATTAAAGTGAGGAATAATAGAATAAATCCAATTTATATCAATATTTTGCTAAATATGCGAAAGTTGAACTTTGCTTTTAATGAAATAAAAATGAAAATGAATAATTTTGTAAAAAAAAAAAAAACAAAATGTTGCAGTGATTTGAATGAAGCATCTCTGCTGTGGAATCTGAAAATCCGTTATGATAAGGAACTAATTTATGTAAGTTGAATAATTCAATTCTAAAATATATATAATCTGTGCTAATCGTGCAATGGAGTGATAGAGAGTGGCTTTAACATTTGACAAATTCTAGACTTACACTGGTAGTATACTTGTAGCGGTTAATCCCTACAAAATGTTTGACATCTACGGTTTGGACCAGGTGAAATTATACGAGGGAAGAATTCTTGGTACCCTGCCACCGTAAGTCTCAAGTAATATTAATAATAGTGGACATTGCATGTAGCATTGTTTTTATTTTTTTATTATATAATGTAATTTATTTGTCTTATCGTAATTTCCAATAGTCATCTTTTTGCTGTGGGATCCTCAGCCTACAGTCAAGTTTCTACAGCGAATAATGCAATGGCTAATCAAGTTGTGGTAATATCTGGTGAATCTGGATCTGGAAAAACGGAATCAACAAAACTTGTAATGCAATACCTGGCTGCAGTGAATCGAGCGCCAAGTAATTTGGTTACTGAACAAATTTTGGAAGCAGCCCCACTGCTTGAGAGTTTTGGTAATGCTAAGACGCCTCGTAATGACAATAGCAGTCGTTTTGGAAAATATTTAGAAGTGAATTTTCGAGATGGTATTATTGTTGGAGGTCGCATCACTCAATATTTGCTGGAAAAAAGTCGAATTGTGACTCAAGCACAGGACGAGAGAAATTATCATGTTTTTTACGAATTACTTGCCGGTCTTGATCAACAATTAAGAGACAAATACGGGCTTTTAACTCCAGACAAATATTTTTATCTTAATCAAGGGGGAAGCTGTGAAATTGATGGGAAAAATGATACTGACGACTTCAAAGCCCTTTTATCAGCAATGCAAGTTTTGGGTTTTACATCTGAAGAGCAAGATACAATTTTTCGAATTTTATCCAGTGTATTACACTTGGGGAATGTATATTTTCATAGAAAGCAAATGAGACATGGTCAAGAGGGTGTGGAAGTTGGTTCAGATGTTGAAATACGTTGGGCGGCCCATTTGCTGCAAATTAATACAGACGGAATAATTCGTGCTCTTACAACGAAAACAACAGAAGCGAGAAATGAAAAATTATTGACTGCTCTAAACATTGATCAAGCATTGGATGCAAGAGATGCATTTGCTAAAGCACTTTACAGTTCCCTTTTCTCCTGGCTTGTTGCACGTGTTAATCACATTGTTTACAAAGGAACTAAACAAACATCAGCAATATCAATTCTTGATATATTTGGCTTTGAAAATTTTACTGAAAACAGTTTTGAACAACTGTGTATAAATTATGCCAATGAAAATTTGCATTTTTATTTCAATAAACATATTTTCAAACTCGAACAGCACGAGTATGTTAAGGAAAAAATTGATTGGACAACTATCAATTACACCGATAATTTGCCAGTTATTCATTTAATAGCGAAAAAACCAGTTGGTATACTTCATCTTCTTGATGATGAGAGTAATTTTCCAAAAGCAAGTGATTTATCATTCTTAGAAAAATGCCATTATAATCATGCATTGAGTGAATTATATTCACGTCCACGAATGAATTCCGCTGAATTTGCTATTAAACATTATGCTGGACAGGTGTGGTACAATGTTGATGGATTTTTAGATAAAAATCGTGATACATTAAGACCGGATGTTGTTGAGCTACTTATCAATAGTAAAATTCAAATGGTTAGCAAAATGTTTCAACATGTTAGAAATTCCCATGAAGCCAACAAGACGATTAATAAGCCCAATGGTAGATTTATAACAATGAAACCACGAACACCAACTGTATCAGCACGTTTTCACGACAGTCTTCAGCAACTTTTAGAGTCAATGTCACAATGCAATCCCTGGTTTGTTAGATGCATTAAGCCAAATAATGATAAAGCACCAATGAAATATGATATGCCATGTGTATTGGAACAATTGAGATATACTGGAATGTTGGAAACAATTCGTATTCGGAAAACAGGATATCCAGTACGTTTGATATTTGGACAATTTGTTGAACGTTATCGTTATCTAATGACAACTCGTTTACCTCGTGGTGCACCTAATAAAGAATTGTGTAGAATTATATTGGATAAAGCAGTACCGCAAAATGCCCATGATCAATATCAATTGGGCCTGACAAGGGTCTTTTTGAGGGAATCGTTGGAGAGAAATTTAGAATACAATCGAGCACTTATTCTCGAACGTGCTGCCATAACTGTTCAACGATATACAAGGGGTTTTCTTGCTAGACGGCGATTTATCAATATATCAAAGAGTACTGTTCTACTTCAAGCAGTCTATCGTGGTTATCGCGATAGAAAAAAATATATTGGACTCAAATGTGGCGTTATTATGGCACAAAAATTGTGGCGTGGTAAAAAGCAGCGAAAAAATTTTATACTTCTAAAGGAAAAAATGGCTAAAAGAGTGGAAATTGAAAGGGCCAGTAGAGAAAGAGCCAAGGCTAAACAACAAAGAGAAGAACATGAAAAAGCATCGAGAGCTGTGGCTGGAGTTAATCATCTTGAAATACCAGCAGAATTGGCATTTATTTACAGTAAACTTGATGATTGGCAACCAATTCATACAGAGAGAAATCTTTTAAAAGTAGTGGGTCCTGTTGTATCATCATCGTCATCATCATCATCATCATTTAATTATAAACTTCCATCCGATATTGATCAGTATCAATTTTCAAAATTCACCAATATTTATTTTAAAAGTCATATTTTTGGCATGAAACGAGAACCAATAAAAACACCATTTTTAAATAAAGCAAGGGATCAAGATTATAGTGATTCGCTCATAATATTCAAGATGATTTTGAGATTTATGAATGAAAATAATCTAACTGGAAAGAGAGAACATGCACTTGGCGATTATATTGTTAATAAAGGAATTGTTAATGAAAAATTGAGGGATGAAATATTATGTCAATTAGCTAATCAAACTTGGAAAAATGAAAATGATATTAATAAAGAAAGAGGCTGGCTACTTATTGCTAATTGTCTCTCAGCATTTCAGCCTAGTTCAACACTTTTTAAATATATATTGAAATATGTATCGGACCATGCATACAATGGCTATAAGGCCTATTGCCAGAGGAAATTGCTCCAAAGTGAACGAACTATGCTAAAAATCATAATGAATAATAATAATAAGAACAGCAATAACAACAACAACAACAACACCAACAAGAACAACAATCAATTATCAATACATCAAAATAATATATCAAGACATTATCCACCCTGTGTACTTGAATGGAGAGCAAATAAAAATCGGGTCAATATGGCCCTCAATGTTGGATTTTACGACGGTGAAACAATAACATGTGCTATTAATTCGTGGACAACTTGTGAAGAATTAGCAAATTTAGCTGTTAAAAATCATGGAGTTGAAAATGATGGTTGGACAATAGCACTTTGGAATAATGAATTGGATGGTTCAGATGCTATTGTAACTGAAACTAATGGTTTTGATTATGTACTCGATATTATATCTGAAATGGAATTGGCACCGGCATTTCCAGCAGTTAAACATATATTTCTTGGACAGCGAAAGAATAGTATTATTACAAGAACAATACCTCGACGGGAACAAAATACTCAATCATCAATTATTCGTGAAGGATTTGTTGACAAGGATAATATGGATATACCATCACGTATACCATCATTGAAAACATTTCAGCCTCTTGATAATAGATTGTCATTGAATATTTCTAATCAAAAACAATTAGAAGTGGAAAATTTAGGGCCAAAACGTCCAGCTGTACCACCACCACAGCCACCGTCAGCCAATAAATCCCAACCAATGACAAGAAAACAGTCTCATGAACCAATATTAGAGAGCTCCGGTGAAATAGGACTTTCTCGTCAATCTGCTTTAAATGATCGTTATTTTGATAAAGAGAAACAACGAAGTAGAAGCTTGGACAATTTACTTCAATCTGAAATTGTAGTGCCAAATAATACAAATAATAAACTCACTAATCTTGGTCTCTCTTCATCAAAATTGAATGAACGTTATCACAGTCTTGAGAGAATTGGGGAAAGCTCCGGCGTATCCACCAGTGAGTATATAATAAATGATAGAAATTGTGATGATACATCTCAAGAGCAACGAAAATACAGCAGAATAGCTAGAAGTACAGAGCCAAATATTGTTGAAGAAGAAGATGATGATGATGATGATGATGATGATGATGATGATGATGATGTTACAATTGATTTTCAATATCCTGATATTCAATCAGTCAGTCAAAATGCAAGATCTGAAGATGATAAAAGTAGCTATACGAGATGCCAAACTCGCTTTATTAAATCACAATATCCAGGGAAAAGGGCCTTTCCTGGAAGTCAATCTAGTCGTGCTTATATTGAAAAAAGTAGCGAGTACGGAGTTAAATCATCAGCCATGTCAGATACAAGTGAAGCACCTTCATTGGCGTCTCATGTAAGACGTGTAAGAGTACCGAGTCAAGCATCAGATGTCGATCAATTTCTTGATGAACTTTTTATGCCTGTCCTCGATGGAAATCTTGATGAATTGTCTGATGCAAGAAGTCTTGCAGCAAGTATAAAGGGCACAGATAATTTAGACCAATTTGTGGATTATTATCAATTACAATCAAATACTAGATTGACTCCTTTGAATTTATCCTCTTTAATTAAAGGAGGTGGAAATATGGATATACCTAATCAAAATAGTACTTTCAATTATAGCCCATTGTCACCAGGTATTATGTCATTGTCAGGTGTGCCAGGTATGATGCCAATATTTTCACCATCCCCAACTCATCAGCAAATTTCAACAAGTCAAAATCCAAATTTAAATATGGGCTCTGGTTTTTTGCCCATTCCAATATATAATATGCAGGGATTGAGTCTACCACAATATCCAAATTCACCACCAAACAGCCAAAATACTGATATAGTTGCTTATCAACAAAATCTTCAACGTGCTTTTCTTCAAAGTGCCATGGCACAAAATCTGCAAATTCAACAACAACTTTTAGCACAAAATCAAGCATTTCAACAACTTCTTGTGCAAAATGGCACCCAATCATTAACTATGATTGAAGCTGAATCTGTTAAGCATCAAAATACAACGAATCCAATTTCCAATCATCAATTGGAAACTGTTACAGTTAAAGCCCAAATTCATCGTTCCCAGAGCCCACCAAAAAAAAATGTCGATTTAACACGAAAAACAAGTGTAGAATATGCAGTGAGAAAGATAAGTGTTGAGAGAAATATTTCATCCACACCAGAATTGAAAAGAACAAGCTCAGGCCGTTCTGCACATGTGCAAAATAATTTTACAAATGTTTTGAGTGAATTAAAAAATCGAAAAAGTAGTAGTGTTATTACTGATAATAATAATCAAACTGTCATAAATGGAAGAGGAGTTGTTTCAACATCAACATCAACATCGACACCAACACCACCACCACCACCGCCTCCAATGCCTCCACCCCTTGATGCACATGATCCATCTGAATCACGGCCATTTCTAGATCCGTATGGACGGGCTAAAACAGTTAGAATTGGTAAATGGAGATGGCCACCACCTAGTGATCAAAATGACAATCAAAGTCAGGATAGTTTTACTGAATTTAAAATGAGACAGCATCAACAAATGAGAAAAATAACTCCTCAACAATATCAAGAGTATAATAATCAGGGAAATGCAGATGAAATTGAGGGGGGCTCTATTGACTGGGAAGAATTTGATATTGACAATAACATGATTGATAATAATAATAAATCAATGAAAATAGATGAATCTGAGAGAAAAAAGAAAAAATCAAAATGTGGATTGGAAGTGGGAGCACATAGGCCCTCACCAGGAAGCATTGGTAAATTGAAACTGAGTTCGGAGATGAGACAGCGATTGGAAAAGGTAACTGCCAATCATAGTGTTAGATCAACAAAGACTAGTGAAAAGCCAGCATTACCAAGGGAGGAAATTAAAATTAATAGACTTGAGGATAATCGAAAGCTATTACTTCAGCAACAATTGAGTGGAAGATGGGATGATTATGCAACATCATCAACAGCAGATGATGCGCAGAGTATCACTTCCAAAGGTACAACTGAAATGTTGACTCAAGCTCAAGTAGTTCGTACACAAATTGAGCGAATGGAATGTCGCCCAATACCGCCACCACCTCCAATATCACCTCCACAAACTCAAAGCCCTCAAGGTGCAAGTATATATTGTAATAGTAATAATAATAATAGTAATAATAATAATAATAATAATAATAATAATAATCAATCAGCTGAACTAAAATCACAATTACTGCCAACTCCCATTGAATCGAAAATCAATCATGACAGCTTTCATACTACACAAGATACAGAATCTCATATATCTCATTTCAACAATCAAAACATGTTTAGTCAGAGTAGAGATATATTTGCTCTACAGCACAAATGTCAAATGCCTTATGGTAAAGATACAGACTTGGCAGCAACAACAAACCAAGATAGAAATTGCCATTTCGACTTATATCGAGACTTGAATTGTGATATTTTTGACAAATACTCGCGAGACATGTTCGACAATACGAAAAGAGGAGATCTAGATTCCTTCACAACCTGTAGAGATTTATCACCAAAATCTCGCGACAGCTTTGGTTTGCCGTCTACCCGGGAGTTTGGCGTTGTATCAAATACAAGAGAATCTTTTGTTATTGCTAGACAAAGCTTTAAAAAAATTGATACAGACAGAAGATCTAGCATAGCATCGACTCAACGCACTGATAAATTGGAGAGAATCGAAATTGAGGAGTGGCCAGAATTTTTAAAACCAGTTCTACCACCTCCTGATAAACCAGAAATAGAAAAAGTTCAAGAAGTTGTTGATACCAAACTCCATCCATGGACATCAAATACCCACTTTACTTATAATAGAGTTTCATGGACACTGAGAGTAAAGAAAGAAGTGTTTGCACCTAATGAAATTCTATCAAGCCCTTTAGCTCTTCATTTAGTATTTTGCCAAATCGCTTATGATGTTTTGGCAACAAGTTGTATCAAAATTGCCAAGGACGAACGTCAGAATATGCTTAAACTTCTTCATAACTATGGAGTTACCTTGGAGAATCTTCAAAGTACTCATCACAAAATTACCATTAAGAAAAATGTCGTCGATATGGCTAAGCAATGGTCCTTATATTTTTCTCGAATTTTTCCTGTTTCTGTGAGTTGAACTTAACATTCAATAATATCTATAATAACCATCATCCAAGATTATTATTTTTAAAATTGGATTTTTCATAGATTGGACCTCAACACCCAGAGGCGGAGCACGTGGCATTATCCCATAGTGGTTTAAGATTGTTGAAAAGAAATGCATCCGGAGAATTGGTGATTATAGAAACACTTGTTTTGGAAGATATTGTGTCAGTTGGATTCTCGAAACCTGGCTTATGTACACTAACTATTTCCTCCGGTGTTCGCTTACCATTACACACCAATCGTGCTTCTCAACTTGCTGAAATGATTGGCAATTACATTCGTGTGGTAAGTTATAGATCAATGCTATTTATCCATATATTTCCTAGTATTTACAATTTTCAGCTTTATGAGCCTATATAATTTTGCTTCTCTTCCGGTAGTGTACATGAAAAGGGCGTTGTTTATCGTTGCTCATGTGTGAAACTCTGCAGAAAAATGAAAAGCGAAAAAATTGCCATTTTTTTTTTTTAATTTCATCGATAAGTACAATATCAAGTAAGAAAGATGAAGAAAAAAGTGACTACCTCTACATCTCACACTTAACCGCCCGTGATCCACGTTGTACCATTCGTTGAGACTCCTTGATTCATTAAACCGTTATATTTATACCATTCATATACATATCTTTTGACCTTTAAACCTCAATAGGTGAATGCCGAAAAAATAATTATGCTAATTTACATGAAACTTATCATAGGAGTCACACTCAAAAAATGATCAATTTTTTTTCTTTCATTTTCATTTTATGCCCCAAGTGCAAATACTAGGGCCAGGATTATATTGGCCTCGATTTGAATTGTGTGTGTGTATTCGTATATTACATCAAAACACAAACAGTGCAATCCTGCATTATTATTGTTTGTTATTATTTCTGTTCATATTCAACATGCAATACATTTGTATATCAATATTACAATAATCTACAGTCAGAGAGATAGCAATAATATACAGAAAATTGATCAATTTTATTTACACACACACACACACACACACACAAATGAGATGTGCAAAATTTCATCTTGCAAGCCTTAGAGGAAGTAACCGCATTCTTTCTCCAAGCCTGTTCCACGTGTACATATCAACCTGTAGCAAATACATCTAGTGGGGTACGACCCAGATAACAGTCTTTCGAAGGCCTTACTACGGTACGGACGACGGTTTCCTGTAGTATAGCTGTATGTGCCGTCAACCATACTACAAGTTTACACATCTATCCAACGTTCAGTTTAGTCTTTGGCGGAATTCCGCTACGGCATAGTGATTATAATGAGTCTTTGCACATTTATATCTTCCGAAATTATCAAATTTTTCTAATAAACGTGTGTGATACCGGCCAACTTTTTAAAACAATATTGTGCTTGTGCTGAAAAATTTTGAGAAAAACATCAAGATAATCAAAATAAAGAAACTACATATTTTTCTCATTCACAATATTGCAGTTACCTTCTACAAAAGTTTCCTGCCCCCACATAATTATAATAATCCAACTAGTATGTCAATTGTTGCTGGTACATTGAAAACTCCCATGAACATTTTTTTCTCATGATGATGAAGGAAGAATAGAAAAGAAAAAGAATTGATAATGGAATTCAGTGGGGTAAAAATAATGATCCTTTTTCTGAATTAAAATACGAAATTAATGTGACTCTCATGCAGGGTGATGAATTAAATTGTCTGTTGTGTGTCACTGAATCGTTAATGGACAACACTCTCAATAATGGAACATGAAATATCTGATACAGAGAGAAAATTTTCCCGTCGTATGATTAGTAATTGGGAAGAGTTACCTCAAACTCTACAACGTCGCCAGAACCACCATCCAGATATCTTTGGTCAATTTACACAACTTTGTGAATTATCAGAATGTGAAATAAGTTGCGTGGAAAATGATGGAAAATCATCAAATTTTCAAAAAATTGTGAAACGTTCGGAATTGTTACGTAAATATGAGATGAATGAAGTGAAAAGAAATTCATCTTGTCATACATGGAAAAATCCTCAAGATAGATTATTACAACATGAGGTTCAGAACCGAGTTAAACCTAATTTTCCAAGCATGGTAATCAATACAGAATATAGGAGGAGTCTGTCTGAGGAAGGGCGAAAAACCAATTCTCCAGATAGTCTTTTCTTTAAATCTTCCGATTCAGAGGCAACAGGTAGCGATGATTACCAACATACTGATGATTCAGGTGCAATTTTGGATAATCAATTGTCGAAATATGACAAGTTTTCTGGATGTGAAATCCCATTGGACATGAATAAAAATGTCCCTCAGAAACACCACATTTTTATGAAAAAAGTTGATGAAAGCAAAAAAATTGAAGAATTTCATAAGAACACCCCTGCAGTTCAGAGTCGTTATAAATATGAAAATATTCCACGTATCGACTCATTGAGATCATTAAAGACCAGCCAAAAACGTCAGCCAACAATTGAACAATTGAGAGATAGCACAAAATCTGTTACATCATTTGATCATCATGAGGAAAAAAATCAGAGGGCTAATTTAATTAGCCCCAATTATCCTGATTGTGATGATTTCACAATCGATGAATTTTTTTACAACATGTATGATAAGAATTCACCGAAAACTAAAATGGAAACAATAACTGAAGAAAGTCAGAATATCAGTAAATTGAGTGTGCGAGAAATTCTGAAGAGGTTTGAGGACATGAGAATCCACAATCAAGTGCAACAACAGATAGAAGACAAATGCAGTGATAAAACAACCCTCATTAATGCTCCAGAGACATATGAAAAAATCAATGAAGCAGTTGGAGGAGTGAATCAAGTTTATAATAGAGTAATTAATTTTAATTCTTTGTCATTTTCTAATACACAATTCAAAAGAGGTCTGACGAAAATTTCAACGAAATTAATGTACATGACCGTGATTTTAAACAAGAACCGGCATCACGATAGTGACGTATTCCAATTAATTGTTGATGGTAGTCGACAACATGTGTGATTTATTAGGAGAAAAAACTGATGATTAAAATTTTTCAAACTTGAATCGACACAGTAAATTCGACATTAATGGGTGAAATTCATTTCAGATTGAGCAAAAAGCCCACATGAAGATTCAGCATGATAATCATGTATCTCAAATATCAAAGTCAATCCAATCGCAAACAAATCACATCAACTCTCACCAGAATCATAACAATCAGAGTCGCAATCAATTGAATCACACAAATTGTGACAGCAATCATTCACCGGGAAATCGTATGGCTAGTCATTCAGTTGGTATCATCCAGGCAAATGGTAAACATGGAAATCCTAATGGCCAGTGTGCAGAATGGCGACAACCAGAGGAAATTAATAAATCCAATGAGGAGAGCATCTACGAGTCTGGGCCAGTGATCAACGATGGCAAACATTCACTTCTACAGTTTGCCATATTAAATTTCCGCCAGAGTACAGAGAAGTACGTCATATTTTTCTCTCTTCTCCCTTATTATAACTGTACATTTTTCCTATCAGTAACTTGTAGCTAGCGTTACATTTTACATGCGCCGCACTAATTGTCCAATTCAATTCATTCTATTTGAGGTATGACAGTGTGTAATCTTTAAAGTAGGAAAGGGAAATAAACATGCACTAGGTTACTATGCAACTTTCACATGAAAAATCCATGGGATTCAAAGCATCGCGTGCTAAGCTCATTTTTTCCCGTACTTCCGGGAAATAAATAAACGAGTCTATGGACTCGGGCAACCGAAATGAAAGAAATTTAAAAATTTCACTATTTAATTGGTATTCCTTTCTTTTTCTTTCTTGTTTTTCATATAGCCACTATACAGCTAGTTTGAATGATCGATTTGCAAAAAATGTAAAAAATAAAATAAAACACACATGGTATAATTAATAGAGGTCAACGACCTCTCCATCTCTGTCCCAAATACAGTACCGGCGACCGGTCGTTCGACTTTCACGTGAAGAAAGGCATTAATCATCCATTCCTATATGAAAAATAATTTTATTTTCTATGTAATTTATTGAATTATTTGCTAATTATATTTTCATAATGCGTAGTAAATCTCGGATCGTATAATATGTACTTGAAATGATATAATCGCTCTTATAGCTTCTTACTTATTGTAAATAGGCTTGTTGCTTTTTATTAATGATAAAAATAAATAAACTCTTTCGTCTTTCCTTAGATTTGAAATGATGAAAACAGCTGATGGATCGATAAGTGGTTCACTCAAGGTGATTGAATCATTGAAGAATAAGAAGAAAAGTAAGAAGACAAAGGGTCAACATGATGGTACCGAGTGGACATGGAAAGAACAAGTTGATCTTGTAAAATTCTCACAAGTGCCAATAGAGCAGAGCCTGCTTCGTCTTGAAGGCGAAATGAGTTCTCTCGCGGTTGAATGTTTCTCGTGTCTTATGAGGTATATGGCTGATCAACCATTGCCTCCAGATATGAGTGAAGTTAAGTGCGTTTATACAATACTGATGGTAAGTGAAATGATCAGCAACAACTTTCTAATGTTTTACCATTAAAAAGTCACCCATGAATTTTTTTCATTTTTGCTTTTTTTTCTTTTCTATTTTTTCTCTTCAATATAATAAATAATAGGTAAATAATATTTCCATTAATTTTCTTTCCTTTTTATTTATCATAGCACTGCCACAGATACGAACCACTTCGAGACGAAGTTTATTGTCAACTTATGAAACAAACAACAAACAATAAGAGCTCCAATCCAGACAGTTGTCAAAGGGGCTGGAGACTTTTCAGTATCGTTGCTGCATATTTCACTTGCAGTGAAAACTTGAGACCATATCTTATTAAATATCTCGAGACAGCCGCCTATGACAAAAGGCGCGCATATCATGGTACAGCGACTGTTTGTCTGCAAAATTTGAGAAAAACAGTGAAATACGGTGGTAGGAAAAATGTTCCTAGTGTTGAAGAAATTATGGCGATAAGTGCTGGTAGAAATGCCAAGAGGCAGATCTATAGATTACCAGGCGGTACAGAAAGAGTAATTAATACTAAATGCACTACAGTTGTTCAAGATGTTATCGAAGAAATGTGCAATATTATATCCGTAAGGAATCCACATGAAATGGATGAATTTTCATTATATTGCATTGTTGATGGTGATGCTTTTACCATGCCACTTGCCAGAGACGAGTATGTTCTCGATGTGACAACAGAACTCCATAAGAATCATCAAGTATTTTATTTAATATTCTGCAGATCCGTATGGTACTATCCACTCAGATTGGACGCGGCACTATACATAGAAGTGGTTTTCAATCAAATTGCCCCTGATTATTTAGAAGGATTGTTGTTAGTAATTCCTGGTGAACATTTATCGCAACAAGTTATTTATGATATGGCACAAATAGCTGCACTCCTGCATAGAGCAGCCGATATGCCCCATGAGCCATCAACGAAAGAAATTAAATATCTTCTTCCAAAACCCGCGTTAAGCTTGCGCGAGCCTCGTCCACAGCAGTGGGGCAATATGGTACAACAAGCATGGAATAATATACAGGACAATACTCCAGCCATATGCAAAGCACAAGTGCTAGGTAAACAACCAAAATCAATTGTTTTATCAACCTCCTCGTTGACTAAATCATTAATTTTGTCTATTACTTATCCAGAAATACTATCCAAGTGGCCTTTATTTGGTTCAAGTTTCTTCGCTGTGAAACGAGTGCCTGAAAGTGGCAAAGAAAAAGTCGGGGATCATATTCTGGCTCTTAATCGTCATGGAGTCCATTTCATTGATTTAATTACTCATGTAAGTGGATTAAAAAAAAAACAAATGCAATAGGTGTTTGGAATTTTCATGTTTCATTTTTCACAGGAGACTTTGTATCATTATCCATACTCTGAAGTCATATCCACTCGTAAAGTTAAATCCGAGGAGGGAGCTCTGTATTTAGACATGAAATGTGGCAATTTGATGCAACAACGTATCACAAGACTCCAAACCGAGCAAGCTCATGAAATTTCTCGACTAATTCGGCAGTATATTACCATGGAGCAGAGAACAACAAATAATCAAGCGAGCAGCACGGCATATGGGCTAAGATGAGCAATAATTCAATTGTGAAACTTCTTTTTCCATGAGTTGAAATTAATATAATTTTTTCATCTTTTTTTTCTCTCTTTTTCTGTAAAATTTAATGGAAAAAAAAAAAAAAAA
>NW_021680959.1:21531-42019 GCF_001412515.2 Diachasma alloeum
AAAAAAAAAAAAAAAGCTCAAATAACCAAACGAATAAATCCCCTGGATCTGTGTATATATTTATAACCACTCTAAATGCTTATAACTTGTCATAATTCTTTCCATTTCATATGTTTATATAACTCAAAGCTTTAAAGTTTGTTCTTTTATTGGTTACTGCATACTTACTTCCAATTCCCCTTAAAATTGAAGACTATTTGTTGTTTGTACTTTGATTTGTCGAAAAATTATTTTAATCGATGTTATGAGGATTAATTTACCAAGTGCACAAAAAAATACTGACTATTCCTACATTATTATATGATATATATTTATCCTACAGAAGTTTGGGAAAAATACTAAACACGAAAAGTAAAAATATATTTTTAAGATTAATCTTTTAAATTTTCAAGCATACAAATCCATTACATATTTTCACAATGTATCAGAAGTTAATAAGTGTACATTTCAATCTCCATGATGAATGAAAACTAAAAAAAATAGTCAAATTTGTATGGAAAAAAAAAAAAAAAGTTTTGTAAAGTTTTGTAATGCTCGGTGATATTAGCCATCATTCATTTCTCGTTGGAGAATGGATCCTGAAATTTTGCCTTTCATTTCTCGAGGCCAATTATTGGCAGTATGTCGGACGTATCCCGGGTCTGTTGGAGACGACGGTATATTTCTAGTTTGTGTACCAGTTGTTGATTTTCGCAGCACACCAACCCACTCCTCGAGTGCATCAATCTCGTCTCTATGGCGATCTGTACCTAAAGCTCGCGAGATATTGTACGAACGATCTCGATCGTGTTTCAGAATTCCCGGAGCTATACGGGTTGGCACGTTGTCATATTGACTTGAATCCGAGTATCTAATTTATAAATATCATATCAATAACATTGATATTTAACAAAATAGTAGTAATAATAATGATAATAAATATCAGAAACATTTCATGAAACTAAAAATAATAAAGAAGAAAACAATCGTTTCACCTTCCATGATTATTGTTGGAGTTATCATCCATGTGTCTTTCAATTGCCATAATTTTGACGCTAGGATTGATCATCTTTGGAAATGCAGCTTCATACTTATCACCACTGATTGGAAATCGCGGGGTATCAACTTCATCAGATGGTCGGATAATAAGCTTCGGTCCTTCATAAAAATTCCTCTCATTATTTGCTCCATCCAATTCCCTGTATCGATCAGCATTTTCCGAGTGACGTCTATTATTTTGAGCCTCTCTAAATTGCCTCTCAGCATCAATAAATTTAATATCTCCATCAGAACTATTGGTATATTCTGGCGAAACACCAACGTCAGACGTTGTCGGCCGATGTACTCTGTCCGATGACTGAATTCCATCATGATGATTTTTATGAGATAGTTTATCAAAACCTTCATTAATATTGCCACTTGTTGCATTTTCATGTAGACTCTGTATGCTTCCATCATTTTTCCCTATTTTTGCCTCCTTTTCCATCGATAATGTTGTCGTAGGCTTAGCTACATTTCCATAAATTTCGTAATATTTTTCTTTTTCATTTCTTTACATTTATTTACAATAGCACGGAAAGTTTGCAACATATATAAGGAGAAAAAAAGTTCAGTAGAAGTAACAAAAAAGATGAAAAAAAATATATCAATGAAGTTTAGCGGATGAGCAGAGTAATTCATATTAAACTAATAATACGTAATATTTGGATTGAGAAAATGCAGTGAACATATAAGCATGATTTGCATGTATAGACAAGTTTTATTACTACAAAAGCACATGAATAATTTTGATTTGAAAAAAAAAAAGAAAAAAAAAAGCAACAATAACAAATGAATAATACGTTGTACTCCTCAAAGTCTCAAAACTTGCCTGGTTCTTTGTAAGTTGGTGTGTCGTCATGTTGCCTCTTCTTCTTCCTCTGTTCCGGTGTAGTCATGAGTAAATCGGCTATGAATACTAGCGCAGTAACGAGGCACAAAGCGCCAAGTACAGCGGCATTATCTACTAAATCAGGTGGAACACTTTCAATTGATGCCAGCGAAAGTGCTCCGACAACACCAAAAAGAATAACTCCAAGTCCAAGAAGAAAAAGTTCCTTAACAAAATATAATCATAACGAATGGAGTTATTTTTTTATTTATTTTTTTTTGTTTTTACCCTCCGGTCATTATATAGAAAAATATTGAAATCATTTGTGTCATTTTTTTGCAAGTGGAGGAAATGAAGAGAAATTGAGAGAAGGCATGCACTGTTTGGCTCTAGGATAAGAAGGCCATTTGAGTTGATATATTTTATGTCACGCAGTGCAATAAATCAAGTTTACCGCACGCTGCTTCAAACTCGACTTCTGCACGGTGTGGCATTAAATATTATACATCACTCGGGTATAAACTTGGTTTTTAACTAAACGAAATGTGTGCCCTTGTACTCTAATGTACTATTTTAACGACTTTCCGAATTGCTTTATTGTTTTAAAATCCTATCTCATTTTAGTTGGTATTGTTCTTGGACATGTGCCCACTGCCCATCCCACTTGTTATGAGAAAATTACAAATTACAAATGACAAATTATTGTCAAAGCATAAAAAAATATGTGGATCAATGAGACGTGATAAAACCTTGTAACTCATTCGGTTGAATAAAGTAAACTCCCACAACTATATGAAATATCGATACTCTCTATAGAAAATCGCTATAATACTGTCTGCTAATGTGACTCATGGCGAAAAGGTGAGCAAAGCATTACGTCTATTGGCATTAAAAATATTATTCCCACTTTTTTCTTGCCTTGATTGTCAATGTCAGCGGGCGTTTCTCACGCTAGTATAATCTACTCCAAATGGTTTTTATCTTTCACTTTCTCTTTTGTTAGGTGAAGCAATACAATAATTTTTTTATATTAATATATAAATTAGCTAAAGAAAAAAACGAATTGAAAATTTTTATTCAATTTCATATTACCGTTTTTCTTCCATGAAGCTCCCCAGTTGCAGCAGCACATAATAGGCCCATTGTGATTATCACGTAACCACCGCACGTTACTGTCGCTAGAGCTGCACCTGTAACAGTGAAGAAACATGGGGTCGAGGACGTCAAAATCTCTTGCAATTTATTTATTTATTTGTTTAAAACACTTTGAATTAACTTGACTTCATTAAATTACCTACGCTACCCCACGTCACATTGTTCAAGAGTGTCCACTCTCGACTGTAATTCCGAAGATAGTGGAATACTCGTCTGCTCTCATCATCGGTCACACGAAGAGCCACAACAGCAGCAATGCAAAGAAGCTAAACAGATAATTTTTCTTCAAACTCGGATTGCATAAATGAATTAATAAATGAATCTCACTAGAATTTTCTATATTTAATTTTTCAACATGTCACTTACCACACTGATTATCCTTATAAATACTTTTCGATTAAGCATGATATCACGCTCTTCAGCATTCACATTCAACACTTGAGAATGATGATTTGCTCCAGCAATATTAGTCGATTTTTGAATTTTCAATTTCTTCCACCATGGGCGTCTTTCTGAAACTCAATGGAACTTTTTCTTAATTGAGAAAATTTCCCGATGCGATTTGCATAGACGAGAGACGGTCGCAGACTACTCGTAAGTGAATCATACAGGTGCTTGAGAGGCGCGTCCAAGCAGAGAAAAAGAAGAAAACCGAAGGAGAAGGAATAGGAATGCCTAGTTATGTTTGTCGACAGCAGATAGACACCAAGTGCGTATACATACTGAAGGGGTTTTTTATTGTAGACGCTATTGTGCGCCTGGATTGCCGCATACGCTTATTTGCCTTGTCAGGGACCAACCCGTTGTCACGTAATATACCTATATATGTATGTACTTGTTATTAAAAACAAAGACATTACCATAGATGAGAGCTCGCGTGGGATTAAAGTTGCTGTGATTAACTTGATGAAAAATTTTAATCAAAATTTTCATCCAAATATTTTGCCAATTAATAGATAATATAAAAATACTCTATTGAATAAATTCCTTCATTTATTCAAAAAGTTCACCTTAAACATTGTCAATTTTACGAATAAATTTTCGCATCATTGTTGTTAATTTTTCTTTCACCATAATGCTTCCCCCATGCAAAGAGCATTTGGCATTATTTTCTTGGAATTATTATTTGTGGCAAAAAATGTACGCTATGGCCCGGCCCGGCCGACCGTATTCATTTTCTCGGAACAAGAGACCCCAGGTGTTCGTCATCTATAGTTGTGGCTTTTTATCAGCACACTGACAGCGGCCTGAATTATGTTCTATGGCGTATTTTGGACAATTGAATGACCTCCACAGGGACAAATGACACTCCATCCTCTATAATCATGATTTTTTTCTTTGTTTTTAATTTTCCATTATTTTTGCGTTTCCATTAACTTGCGAAAAGTTTAACAAATGCGAAGCGTGAGTAGTTACGCAATATAATGAAATATATATATATACAGAGAGATTGGTAAATCTCACGTTCGTCAAAAATGCAATTTCACCCAACTTGTGCGTTATTAATGTATTATAACAGCACTTCTCTGTCATTTATTGTATACATGATTGTTGATGATGAAAAAAAGACAACAGTTTAAATTCTCAATAGAGTTGGAATGGTAACAAAAGACGACTATTTTATGAATTTTTTTTTTTTAGGAAACGATATTCATGGAATTATTATACCAAAATTCGAGACCATTTCAAAACTATCCCCACTACTGCTGACATCCTACAGGATTTTTATTGGTGGTTTGTGGGATACAGTTGGAATCTATTGGTTGTTCAGAAGACGACGGCAGCAGCCGTCACATGTACATGATATTTTAGTTTCGAAAGCGTCAGTCCTCTGGTAACTGTCCTCTGAGCTGTTTCATAGCTGACTTGTTGGAATAATTTTTCAAAATTCCCCCTCACAGATGCAACCATTTCTCATATCATCTCAGTGTTCTACTCTTGTTAGAGTTTAGTATTATAATAATATATCATTATAAGAGGCTATAAAAATTAAAAAATGAGTCATTCATTTCCACTACGCAACATGGATGCAGGTAATTAATCGTAATGTTTCTATTTATTTATTTTTATTAAATGATTTTCTCTGGATTTTTAAAATGGTATAGATAAACAACGGAATAGCAGATCGAAAGGCCTTTCTCACCAGCCTGTCAAACATTTTTCAACTGATGTGGATGCACAAATAGAGACAACCAAGCGAGTTCTTGAATTAGTGAATGAGTCGGGTTTATCAATAACCCAAGTGAATGGTCAAAGAAAATTGGGGCCACCTCCCAATTGGATTGGTCCACCTCCCAGCCCTAAATGTGAAGTTTTCGTCGGCAAACTTCCTCGTGATGTTGACGAATCTGAAATCTACCCAATCTTCCGACGGATTGGTGAAATTTATGAAATTCGCCTGATGATGGATTTTTCTGGAACAAATAGAGGCTACTGTTTTGTAATGTATACCAATGCCAGAGATGCACAAAGGGCAATTCAAGATCTCAATAGTTATGAGATTCGGAATGGAAGGAGAATCGGCGTTCTCGCCAGTGTCAACAATTGTCGACTCTGTGTTAGCCATTTGCCAAGACTTTTCAATACTGAGGCATTCATTAAGGTAATAATTTCATTTTTTTTCATTTTTTTTTTCATCTTTTCCAACTTTTTATAATCTTCAAATATTATTTCAGAAAATATTTGAAACAACAAGTGGAGTGGAAAAAGTGTCAGTTTATCGTCTTCCAGACGAACGCCCCAAAAATGCGCTTATTTTCTACAAAACCCACATTGACGCTGCAATGGCTCGACGTAGATTGGTACCAGAGCGTTCCAATTTTATTCATGGTGCAGAAATCACCGTCGACTGGGCACATCCAAATCTCTCTCCCGAAAACGTTGTAAGTCACCGGATAATCACAATCAGTGGATTTATTTCATTGTGTTTGCGACAATCACGTTGAAAACAATACTTTCAATCTGTATGGCAAAATAAGAACCAACGTGACCATGAACACGCGAACAATAACTTTGTCCCTCTTCTCACATCATAAAAATAGAACGTGGGGATTCTTTCTTCTTACGATTTTTTAATTTTTTTCATTTCGACTCATCACTTTTGTCATTTTATCATTGCTGATATTATTTTAAAAAAATGTTATTCTTGCACTATAATTTTCAATTAATTCATTAATATATGTGTACCTTCCATTTTTATGTACTTTAGTACGCCAAGTTTTCTTTTCAACTGAGTGCAATATTGCTCGTCTTACGATAGAAAAATCCCTCAGGTTTTTGTTATCTTCCCCTTTCTGCAATCATTGTATTTTATCACTTCCTACATGACTGAGCACGATGCAACATTTTTACTATAGTTTCTACTTGGCTATTCAAGAGAATTCTATTCAGTGCTAATTGTCTTATAAAAACGTTTTACTCTCATTCGATACAAGTTCAACTCAACTTGATTATTATAATTGGCAAGAGAATTCAAATAAATTCTTGAAAATGCCACTGCTAGCGCTGCTGGCATCTTCATTACATACATTGCTCAGTTGATCGTGTTTATAAAGCCCACTGTCACCCACTAATCTTCCAGTTGATCAGTTGATCTCACTGAATTCACATTTCAATACATTATTGTCTGCAACAGTGAGCGGTGAATTTCAATTTTAAAAAAACTATCAAGCTGAACTGCAACTGAAAATGTCTAAAGCCAATGAATTTAGTGATTATCGTAGTCCACTGGCTGCTCGTTATGCATCCATGGAGATGCGTTTCAACTTTAGTGATCAAAATAAATTTAGCACGTGGCGTCGATTATGGATTTTCCTCGCTAAAGCTGAAATGGTGCGTAATCGTTTTTTGTTTTTTGTTTTTGTTTTTTTTTTTTTTTCAATAATTAACAACTCATTTACACAATGAATCAATATTTAAATAACGATAATAAGAACATTAAATTACCACATGGTAAAATGAAGTGAAAAATATGACATATTCATTTACATTTTCAATGAAATGATGCAATTGAATTTGTTCCGCGGGTCATCCGTGTAGGTTATCTATTCTCTCTGTTTAGGTTATCATATAAGCACTTTTTCTCTCTCTCTCTTGAATTTTTAATCCCAACAATTTAATTTAGTTATAATAATAAAATGGCGTCGCAAACACGAGATCCACTGCTACTGATTGTTGAATGTTCATATATACATATACATTGTCGAAATTTCTTGTTTTTGCCACAATAAAGGTCGAAGAGTACGGTATAGTAGATAAGGACGGAAAAGTTAAAGTATGTAGAAGATTCATTGAGTTTGGAAAGAAGAATTATACAAGAGATGGAAGATTTTTCAAGGAAAAAATTCAACTTTCTGGTATCAACGACAATGAAACTATTTCTCCAGAGTTAGAAGAGTCATCGAGAATAAATATGAGTAGGAAAAAGTTAAATCTACGTCAGAAATCTTGTCACTTCTTCAGACTCAGTAATTCAGCCAACGAAGAACAACAAAACGGTTCTAGCTTGAATCAAAGGATAGTACAGCATTATTCTAACAATTCTCTATCGTGTAAAAATCATCAATTTATTGAAAATATTAAGACACAGGACATTAATGGAAATGTAAACAACTACATGTGCCCTAACAAAGTTGCAACAACTTGCGAAAAAATGTATCAATCAGCATCAGCACAGATTACTTGGATGCCTTTGCTATTTAATGCTGATAATTTTTTCTGCTCGCCAAATGATTTTCACCACCTCATTTCTCGAGATGTACAAATTAATTACGTAGGAAATAATCCAAGAAAGGAAACGTGTGAGAATAACGCTGTACGACAAGTTATGCAAAATATTCAAACCAATTGGCCTTTAAATCAAGAGTCAAAAAGGTTTAACAGAATTATTGAGACTATTCCACATAATATTCAGCAAGTAGCATATGATGATTCCATATGGGAAAAGAGAATGATTGCCTTGACGAATAATGACTTTTCCAAATTCAAACAGCCCAGACCTATTCTCAACAGATTGTCTTAATATTATAGTTGTACTCTTTTCTAAGTATTTCTTTTCTAAGTTTTTCCTCAATTTTTCAATCAAGCAATTGTTGAAGATTCTTTTTATATAGGCAATGCTTTGTAATTGAAAAGATATTCTATGAGATTTATTGAAAACATTTTTACTATTCAAGGAATATAGACATATTTTTAAAGCAATCAGGTAACAGAAAATAGTAGTATTGAATGATCAATCGAGGTTCATAGCTATTACATTGTTGAGATTTTTCATTGAGAATCATATTGCAGACGCAAAAACTGTAGCACTGATTAGTAAAAACAAAAACATTTTTTATTTCCGTAATAATAATAAAATCACTCTCTGTCTCTCTAAAATAATAATCTCTTAATACATTATTGTTCAATCGAAAAATAAACCTTGTATTACGATAGATAGCAGATATCAAGTGTTTCGTCGTTTCGTTTGCTTGCTCGTTTATTTTTTCCACAAAGATATTCGTATCTTCTGAAATCATGTAAACCTTTCCTCTGATATGACTTTGGCACACATAATCGCTATTTTCAAAGAGAGAAACACATTTGAGAATAAGATTCTTCTTATGATTAATTATCATAAAAATGTCCAACTCACTCTATGAACACATGGACCTGAACAACCCCATCCGCAGGCAACTTGAATATTCATTTCACGTGCATAAATTTCCAGCCTGTATTGGATAAGTAATGTTAATGGAAATTGTTCAATTTTTTACATTTGTCAAGTAATTTTGCTTGTTTTTCTTAATGATTATGCTGAATTGAAATTTTTTTGTATAACCCAAGAGATGAAAAGGAAGGGTAATTGAAATTTTAAGATAATTACTATAAACAATTGAAAATACTATTATCATACAAATAGTTGTTGAATTTTGATTACCCGTGTTTTTTTTTTTTGCGACAGTACCGCTTGTGATTTTTTACACGTTCACTACAAGCTTTAATTGTCTCTTTTTCGCAATTGACAACGTGACTTGTAGCTGATAAATCTATTTGATAGTGAGGGCAACGATGTTGATGAAAATTCCTAAAAAAATATACAACCAGTATCCCACAGTGCTCTCCAAGCGATTACGGAATTGGATCATTAATCGTACGTTTCATTTGTCTCATTGAGACTTTCCATCACGATAGATAGCTCGCTCGGGATGGTTCTGCCAGAAATTTGATGAATTTGGTTCGTTTGTATTTCTTCATTTGAATATTGGAATTGTAATTCCATCTGGCTATCTGCACTCACTTCCCCAGCTCTGGCCTCATTACTTATTAAACTTTTGGAATTATTTAATTTTTTAAATTGCTGCTCACCACGGTAGCTCATTGATGATTGCACTGTATAGGAATAAGATATTGGAATATTCTCTTGACTTTGTTTCATAATTTGTGAATATTGTCATGTATATGGAGATATAAACCTTCTTGTGATAAATTTTCGGCATTTTTCAAATTCATTACTTTATTATCAGTGATAGATGTTGGTCCTGTTTCAGAGATTGAAGGTTCTTTGCGATCTGACACATATTGCAGACCATTTCCGGTGTTATGCTGAGTTTCCTCTGTATGTGCATGTCTTGGTTGTATTATTTGTCCTTGTTTATTAGATGAATATCCACAAACTATCGAGCTTGTTGTGATGCTCTTAGGCTCACTAATACGAGTAGTGTAAGGTGAATGTTGTTTGAATTTTATATCTGCTGGTACTTGTAATAGAGGAGTAGTAAGCGTTAAATCCTCCTCGTTTTCAGTGCTGGTCTCATTGGATCCGGTGGTGGTTAGACTTTCGCGATATAGAGGCTTAATTCTCTTGGCCATTTTAACGACTCTATAGCTTGACAATAGATTAGAATTACGACAACTGGATATTTCTCCTTCATTATCTAGTGTTGATTTTCCACTGCCTAATTTTTCATCAATTTCTTCATCAACTTTGCTTTTTAATAGTGTAATTAATTTTTCATAACTATTTTCGGTTTTCGATTTTTTTATCATCATATTTGAGAGAGTGACTATAGACGATGGTGATGCATTGCCTATGTCGTCCATTTGTTTTCCACATAATTTCGACATAACTTCTCCAATATGTGATGAATACCTCTGAGCGTGGCTCTCAGATTTTATTGTTTTCAATACATACTCATTTTCAACTTTTAATGTTTTTGAATTTTCATCTTCGATCTTCATCATTTTCGATGAATTATTTTTTGGTGCAGTAGTGGTCTTGGAGAGTTCCAACGATGAATAATCTTCTTGATCCTTTTCATGACTATTCCTTCCATCAGAATTTTCAATATCTGTTAATTAATTAACAAATAATCATCAAAATATTTCTCAATTTTCTTCTCAATCTGCACTTGCCTGTATTATTTTTTTTTGAATTATTTTTTTCATTTATTCTGCCAAGATTCTGTGTACTTCTGGGTATGGTTCTATAAATATAGGGAGGATATGAATTAGGCATTACATAACATGATATATATATAAAAAAAAAAAATCAACAACAACAACAAAACATATATATTTCCTCTTGCTATCCTCTTGACTGATGGCATCAGAAGGCGTCAGTGACAACTTTTCAACTGATGATAAATTTTTTTTCAAGGCAGCATTAGAATACTCAAGTTGCTCACCGGCCATATCAAAACCATACATGGGACCTTGAGACGTATGAGATGATAATTTTTGTCATTTACATTTTTTCAATATTTTTGTTGATTTGTTAAATGTAGTGCTAGAATATCTAATGAAATCTATATAATATATATAATTTGTAGATTAGCCTGAAGATAACTGTGAATAATAATGCAACACATTGAAAATTTTAATAGAATCAATGATTTGGAATGATGAAATAAAATTTATGAATTTATCAATGGATCCTCGCATCTACTTTTAGAGCAATGAAAACCCAAGTTAAATACGACGAGTGTTTTTATAAATTCGTCGTTGTGCGCTCGAACCCTTTTCTTCAGGCACTTGGTCGCCAGAAGTCCTATCGATATCTGAGTCTACAATTATTGAAGTGGTAGTGCGTTGTAATGCAGAATCCTGTGGTCGCTCATAAATGTTATCTTGCATTCCATTAATGTGATGTAGTAGAGGAGGTTTTTCAGGATGATCACTACAATTACACCTGATATGACGAAACAAGTTACAATTAATATCTCGGTAGGGGAAAAAAAAAAAAAGATATTATTGTTGCAACTTACGATCCACAACAAGATCCACTTAATGCACCTCGTACAATTACAACAGATGCAGGACAGACTCCCGAGCATGGCATTTGATATTGTGGGCATAATATTGTCGACGGTAGACAAGGCCCAGTTGCCAAATACTGTTGTGGAGTCAAGTTGGATTCTTGGCGTGTATCTACTGATTCATAATCGACTGTGTATAGGGATTGTCAATGAAAATTACAAAAATGGCAAAACTCACCTGTACTTGTCGTTTGGATAATTGTTTCTTTCATTTGCGCCTTCATTGTCTTAAATTGAAAGTCAATAAATTTAATTATTAATAATTAAAATGAATGAAATTGATTCAGTACGTACTTGCGCTTCTCCAGGACTTGTTATTCTACAGTCAGTTTGAACTTGACCAACTGCCTGAATGGAAAGTGCTGGTACACTGCAAGGAGAATCAACATACTGGCGTCTTCGGGCAAAATTTATCTTTCTCGATTCATGCTCCATAGCTGTATCAATAGTTGGATCCACAAAACCTTGTCCACTTACACTCGTTGTTATTTCACATTTGCAAATCTTGAGGAGAATAAAAACAATCAAGGGAAATCATTGATTAAATAATTATTATATTCCAAGGGAAAATAATGTAGCTTACGTTGGCATCTGAAGAGGGAAATTCACAAGCCTTTGTAAATAATGTTCTTGTTGTTGGCTCCATTGATGCTGTTTTCATCATTAGTGGATGACATTTTTTCCATGACGAGTATTTTTTTTTCCAGTACCTTGGAAATGAGTTGTTATTATTATTATTATTATTATTATTATTTAATCAGAGATTTTACTACTTAAAAATACTTACAGAAGAACTGCTATCACTTCTATTGCATACAATAGACTAATGACGAAGCACAATGCCATGGTCATTAAAATAGCCCAAAATGACATATACGCTGTTACATAGTAAATTAATGAAATTCCGGCGATTGCAAAAAGAATCATTCCTGTCAAGCTGAAAATGTACATCTACAAAGCAATATAAAATATACCATTGTATACTTAGATATTGACTATTTATTAATATTATAATAATCTTTACCGGTGATTCTGGAACACCATCTCCGAAAAATTGATTCATTATATCCAATCCTTGGAAAAATAAGTGAGAGGAAGTAAGGCAGATTAGCAAAACACATGCTACATCTGTTAAATATCTCCTCGACATTGCTGTCAAGTAGATAGTCAATGAAAATACCACTAGCGTTGTCAACTGAAATATATTCAATTGCTCACATTCAATACCAATTTAATTGGACTTACTCACGAATTGAATTAATCGTAAGAATCGCGGCAAAACAGCAAGACTGGGTTCTGTATCAAATTTTGGTAATTCCATTTTTTTCCTTGAGATATCGTCTTCTGATTCTTTGTTCTCCAGAAATTTTTGTTTGCCTAAGAATTGTGTGTGAGTGTGTGTGTGTGTGGTGTGTGGGTGTGGGTATACGTGTTTATTTTACATTCTGATATTCTAGAGTTCACTTATTGATTGTATTTTTATTCGTGAAATTTACCTTTGGAAGTTATCTTATTTTTTGCTATTTGTACTAGTTATACATTGAATAATAAGTTTAATTTTTCTATACTATTATGACATACCAAATTATTTTTTTAATCAAGTGAAAAATAACTCAATTTGATGATGAGTATAGTCTTGACATGAGGTTTTGACAGACTGCTGTTCAATTGTTTGTTTGCCACTTTCAGAGTTCATAGATAGATCAGGATCTTCCATGTGTATAATGATAATTTAAATGATTCAAGGGATAATTATCAATAACTATATGATGACTAATTTAATCATAGTATGTGATAACTCGTCTTGTAGAATATCAAAACACAAATTTCTTCCAAAAAATAAATTGACAAATTTTGTAAATGGAAAAGGATATGGCTAATCAATTTTTATTGACAGTTGCTAGATTTATCGTTCAAAGTTTCTACAAATTCAGATTAAGTAATAAAATTAAATCTATGGCAATCATCGTTATTATTTATTATTAAAATATAGCGCACATTAAATTCATTGTTAGGAATAATGTTTTTTTAATGGACGGAATAGTCACGGGCTCCGTTGTTCATCATTAAGACACAATTTAAAAATTCTTCAATCTATGAGATACTGACATAAATTATAAAAAAATTATATGGAAATAAATATTCTCATTATTAGTGTGATGGAAGATCGATCCTTAGATCTGTATTTTTTATTATACTATATTAATTAAATACTAATGGACGGATTGAACATTATGAGTCATTTCAAACTTTGGATTACAGCATTGTGCATCTAAGCTACAAAACCATTTGTACAATTTTCGAGGATAAAATGTGTCCTAATTTGACATATTATATTATCAAGCCGATATGTCCGCGTCTAATCAATCAAACTAAGCTAAACTAAGCTGAATTACCAAATTGGGAATAATCATTCATTCATTAAGCTACGTCAATCTCATTGTAATCAATACATCAGCAGCAAAAATTATTGCATTGATGAAGGTGAATACAGCTCCAGATATCAACATATCGTTGTACTGTTTGCTTGAGTAAACGGCATTATTACTTTGGTAGTCGATATAACTACCCGTCATCCTTCGCCACTTGTGTACCATGACATTTGCTGCGACAATGTGAAGACATGCTCCCACGGCGGAGAACATTATTGACTGTAAACGGCAAACTCAAATCAGATGTCTTACTACTTGAAAAACAAACCTTTTACATGAAATATAAATGATTGAATATAATAAACCAAGGAATGTTAAAAATAATAATAATAAAGAAGCTGCATATATAAATACCCAACGAAATTTCAATTCAACTTTGTTTTTTTTTTTTTCTCTTTTTTCAATGCAACATTCATGTTACTCCATCACGTGGACACAAAATCTTCTAAATAAAAATAATTTTTTTTATATTAATGTATATGTTGTAAAGACGCCTTGCTGGGACGACAACCAATTAGCTTTTCGCTCCGCTGCTAGTGAGAGTCGGTGACTCACACAGCTGTGTAAATGTACACGGTCATACTTAGGGCGTAGTCTGAAGCTGCAATCTAGCCATACTCGATTTCCAAATTTTTTCATTTACTTTCATTGAATTTCATTAAGTGAATATCTAACATCATAATTGATTTTCAAAATTTCACTTAAATTACCTCAACATGATTTCATTCAATACATTCAGTTGTTCATAGTGATGGAGCAATTCCTTCAATTTTGTTTTTTTTTTTTTCAATTTCTTTCATATTCACGAAAGAAAATACAAAAAAAACGATTTTTCCTTACCGTTTTCTTTGGAATTCTATCGCCCAGAAAATATCCAATGATGAAAATCACATTGATGAGCAAGTATCCAGAAACGCTGATGTAAACAATTGCCACATCGTCAAGATTCCTCTTTGGTTGATTGAGTATTCTGAGATGAGAGTTGAATGGATCAACAATAAGTCCAATTATTAAAACGGCTAGAAGCTAAAAAAAAAAAGTTTTTTTAACAAGAAATTGGGAAAAAAAATCTACACACACCACTGCTCAGCATATATTAAATTGATATTATTTTTTGTGTACGTACAACTTGGGCGATTTTAGTGAGGACAGGAAGTGAATGTTTTTGCTCACGCTCCTTAATTACAGGTGCGGGTGGTAAAGATTCTTCAGCCATCCTGACTCTTTTAGGTTTTCCTCTACCGTCTCCCAGTTTGGCGGATTTTTCTTGAAATTAGATTGAAATAATAACTTGAACTGTCCGTTCGAGTGGAAAATTTTTCAGCGTTTTTTCTCAAGTTTAACGCTATGTTATTCAACTCGGAGCGTAAGAATTTAGGAAATTCACCGCTTCAAATACTCATAAATTTCACACGTTAATCACGAAAATAATAGTAAATATTCTCATTAGAACAATTGTTTACAAAAATTGAAAAGACCAAAAAGGAAAAGAAAAAAAAAGAGAATTTTATTACGAGATTGGTAAGCACCTAACCGTATCGTGCTGCAAGTTAAACTAGAACGCAGAGCGTGACACTGTGTCCCAACGTCAACAACGATCAAGTTGCATAGGCGGGGGGGGAGTAGGTGGTAGTACGGTATACTACTTTTGAAAGGCGAGTTTTTCCCCCACTTCGCCTCCCGGTTTTGTAATAAAACATGTATAGATGCGTACTATACGCAGCGTAGTAGGTACATAATAACGTGAGAGGTGTTGTCTTGGTAGAGGAAATTCTACATGACGCGTTTAATGAATCACTTTGATAGTAGTGGTAAATACGCGCTAATCCAGAAGCGATGCTTCGAAATCAACTCTATTGAATTGGAGAAAAATAGGTGACATTACAAGTTGAAAATGATGAATAATGACTAATATTACTATCCATCGATCTAACCCAGAAAGAAAGTATCCCAATAGGTAAAATTGGGCATCATGAAGCTAACGATCTTGAACTATAGTCTATAATAAAAATAATAGGCGGGACACGTTCAAGTTGAATTTTTTTTACCTCATCGCATATACGCTATAGCCAGCTGTACAGTGTAAATAGATTAGGTCAGCTTTATGCATGAAACATTAGAAGGAAACAAAAAAAGTTCAAAGTTGCAAGTTCTAATTGTTAGAACTAACAATGAACAGTATTCAATGACATAATAATCATTGATGCATGGAAACATTTTTTGTTATCATAAGATATGAGAATGTGTTTACCAATTTGCCGAGGGGTAGCAAATTAAATCATCTCGACTATCCACATGGTACATAGTGGGCGTCATATACCAGCAAGAGCTACTATGATGAACAGATCTCAGGTCATGCGGGTGAACTGGGGATTATCTTCTCCAATTTTTCCTTTCGAGGTCAGATTCCAACGCACCATCATCATCCGCCTTATTTTCCTCGATAAATGAGGTAATGAGGTCTTTTCTAATTGATCTAAGAATATTCTTACCGCCTCTTATTATTAGGCAATTTAAAATAATCATTGAGACAAGCAGTTGATTCAAACTTTATATGCATTGTGAAATAAATTTGTTCATTTAGTCAATTAGTCAATTTTTTGTTTCTTCAGATAATATTTTGACATGTTTATTATTATTTATTATTAACTTATACAATGAGAAAATGACATGATCATGTGATATAAAATGCTGCCTGAAGAATGAAAGATTTAAGACTAAATTGAAGAAATGATACTTAATCCATGTATTCCTCTTTGGCGAAGGCGTAAATGCTCAATAATGTGTCTAGGAGATATGCAGCGCCTTCCAATACGCAGAGAGATCCAAGAGCCAATCCAACCTTTTAATAATATACCATAAAGAGACAATGACAATTTACAAAATCATTCAATGCACAATTTTTACCTGTCTCTCAGTCGCTGCATAAATGTATTTGTTTGTAGCTTGATATCCATTCCAATAATGAAGAGCTGTTCCACCAACGGCAATAAACATGAACATGCCAACAAAATTCATGATAACCTCCTGAAAATGATGGAATAATTTGAGAGGATTTTAATTGAATTGCATTGTAAACCCCCAGAAAGAAAAAGAGAAAAAAATATGATAATAAAGTTACCACTAGAGTTTTCTTATGCTGCGTTGTCCCAAAGCAGTAACTGATGAGAACAACACTGGTATAAATGAAAAAACCAACCAAAACTCCAGAAGCGACAATCTCGGCATCTGCATTTTTTTCTTCATTCAAATTCCATGTTCCACCAACTCCGAGAAATTCACCCCCATTGCCAGTTCGATAGAGAATAATGCATATAAAATTGACAATCTGAAAATTGGTAAAAAATGAAGAAATAATCAAACGAACTCAATTTTTATGACGGGGAGAATAACATTCTATACACCATTATCACTCTACAAACACGTAGCTTTATCATACCACTGATACTAAACTGGCATGAATCACTGATTTCACATTATTTCAACAGGTTCAGATGATTTCACATTATATGATGTCAATATGAGTTTCGTTAATAGTTTCAACATTTCACTTTAAATTTTCAAACTTTCATTGAATGGCTTATTTATAGGAGAGAGATTTTGTCACGAAAGACATCATTGTAAAACTGTCATGAAATGTATTTGAGAGTTTTCAACATTATAAATTACCATGAAATAGTCCACCACCAATTTACCGCCAATCTCAAAACCGTATAACCATCTCAATTGATCAATTTCATATTAAATAATTCATTCAAGGATTTAATTTTCAATAAGATATTGTCACAAGTTTTTTTCTTACCAATTTGACAACCTTCAAAGCAATACCCCCAATTGTAAAGACAGATGTCATCTTGTGAAGGGAGGAAATTAAAAAAAAAATTATTGTATAAAAAAATAGCCTCAGGTGTATCCACGATGAGATCAGAATAAGTTGTACGCACGTTACAGTATCTGGTCAATGACGAGCCCAGCCCTTCTTATCTAATCAGATAACATATTTCGTAAAAGGGGGAGAAATTGTTGAAATAAATTTTGTTGAAATTAAATGAAGAATAAAATTATATTTTTTCTTTACAGGAATTGGGTTTAATGATAACACCCGAGCAAATCGCCGAAATGGAAGCACATGTTAATGACATTGATTTTGAAGCGGCTGCAACAGAAGAAAAAGCAACTCGGCACGATGTTATGGCTCATGTTCATGTTTTTGGAAAGCAATGCCCGAAAGCCGCACCAATAATACATCTTGGAGCTACCAGTTGTTATGTGGGAGATAATACAGTGAGCTTGAATAAACTATAATTCCTTTGTTTAGTCAATTTTATTAACAAATAAATATATATACATTTTTTTTTCTTTCTTTCAGGATCTCCTTATTCTTCGTAAAGGCTTTGACATCATCCTTCCAAAATTAATTGGTATTATATCGAGATTAACCAAGTTTGCTGAAGAATACCGATCGTTACCAACTCTTGGCTTTACTCATCTTCAACCGGCTCAACTAACGACAGTTGGTAAAAGAGCAACTCTCTGGTTGCATGATTTATTAATGGACGAGAGAGCACTCCGTCGTGCTAGGGATGATTTGAAATTCAGAGGTGTAAAGGGAACAACGGGAACTCAAGCCTCATTTCTACAACTTTTCAATGGTAAAAACCCTTTAACCCTTTTGTCATTGTCATAATCATTAAGCACACAATATGTCAATATTTTTTATTTTTTCATATTTCATAATGATAATTGAAGGCGATGGGGATAAAGTAAAGAAACTCGATGATCGTGTCACAAAGCTCGCTGGATTTGATAAACATTATGGAGTTACTGGCCAAACTTACAGTAGAAAAGTGGACGTCGAGTGTATAAATGTACTGGCATCTCTTGGAGCAACTGTTCATAAAGTAAATTATTCATTTCATTTCATTTGGTACAGCTATTCGACAAACAATCAAGGCAAATGACGAGAAATAATAATTAATGCATTTTTTTTCCATTCATCTTGCAGATATGCAGTGATATAAGGATATTAGCAAACATGAAAGAAATAGAAGAGCCATTTGAAGAGACCCAAATTGGTTCATCAGCGATGCCTTACAAAAGAAACCCAATGCGTTCCGAACGTTGTTGTAGTATTGCCAGACATTTGATGACTCTTGTAGGGAATAGTCTGCAAACTGCTGCCAATCAGTGGTTGGAGAGAACTTTGGATGACTCAGCAAATCGTAGAATAACACTAGCAGAAGCATTTCTCTCAGCAGATGTTATTTTAATGACTCTACATAACATCACCCAAGGATTGGTCGTCTATCCTAACGTTATTGCACGACATGTAGCTCAAGAGTTACCCTTCATGTCTGCTGAAAATATCATTATGGCAATGGTTAAAGCTGGTGGGGATCGTCAGGTATGCCATGAGAAGATTCGCGTTCTGTCGCATCAAGCTGGCGCTCAAGTTAAGCAATACGGTTTGGACAATGATCTCGTCCAACGAATCAAGAATGATCCTTATTTCAAACCCATACAACATCAACTCGACCAACTTTTGGAGCCATCAACCTTTGTTGGAAGATCACCGGATCAAGTTATTGAATTTATCCAACAAGAAGTTCAACCCGTTCTCCGTCTCTACGAGGGAATAGAACAACAATCCGTGGAGCTTTCCATCTGAAATAATTTCTTCACTCTACCCTTTCAATACAATATTTTTTCATCAATAAAATATTTTTATTCATTTTTCATTTTATTCTTTACATAATAATGACGATTTAATCAAATTTCACAATTACTCAACTATAGTTATTCCAGGTGTTTCGTGGTCAAATTTATGTACTGTGATAGATCCTATGGGTGGGAAATAATAACGAGAAATAATTATGTCAATTTTAAGCCAATGATAAATCATTTAGAGGGAGGAAACAAAATCACAGCCAAATGGATCTACAGTGAAGAATAAGAAAATTAAAGTAAGAAGAAGATTTAATTTTACAAGTACAGATATAGATAGAGGTGTATGACATATGTAGAGTAGAAGAAAATACAGAGGTAAACTGAGAAAAAGACAAGATCAATTGAAGAATGTGCAGCAGTGGTAATAAAGTAAGAAAATAGAGAAGAAAAAAAATTTGGTAATTAGGAAAATGAAATATGAGAAGATGGTTGAAATTTGAGATAAAAAGAGATAGAGTGGACAAATATTAAGTTGGAAAATATACTTTGGAACAGAATGAAACAAAGTTTTTAGAATGAAAGAGATATGAGCAAAGGGCAGATTATAATACAGGTGGTATAATTGTGTTGAAAATAATACTGTTGGGTAGTCACCAAATTATAATGAAAAAAAGTGAATGAAAAGAGTATAGAAGTTTGAGAAAAAATGGATTAAAAAAAAAAGAGAAATCCACGAGGAAAGAGGAGCAATCAGAAGATGTGTTTTAAGTAGGAAAAAAATTAATAGTCGCAGCTCGGGTGATGATAGATAAATAATTGACTACTGTAGAGATAATTTCAAAAAGGGTAAGAATAAAAAAAAAAGTGAGAAAATAAAGTACAGTTTACAGAGGAGAAAGTAGGAACAAGGTCGTAGAAAGTTGGAGAAAGGAAAATGAAAAGATAGGAATAACGAGATAATGTAAGTATGTAGACAGAGAGAAAGAGACAGAGTATAGAAAGGTGGAGAAATGAGAGAAAATAAGAAGAGAGAGAGAGAGAGAGAGAGAGAGAGAGAGAGAGAGAGAGAGAGAGAGAGAGAGAGAGAGAGA
>NW_021680959.1:42379-73536 GCF_001412515.2 Diachasma alloeum
AAGAAGAGAGAGAGAGAGAGAGAGAGAGAGAGAGAGAGAGAGAGAGAGAGAGAGTATTAGAAAATTGGAAATAGAAATTAATGAGTTGTAATTAAAATGAAAAAAAGTCAAATCAGGTTGTTATGGTAGGTAGCGTAGAACAGAATAGGAGCTATCACAGGTAGTTGCAATGGATCCGACCATGGATCACTCGGTAAAATCTAATAGATGGAGAAAGAAGAAAAAAAACGTTAGCATGCACAAATAAAGGTACTTCGGGAGTAGCGTGGGGGCAGCGAATTATTTCTTTTTCATTTTGAATTTCCTTCGCATTGATTTATCAATGAAAATTCCAGCCTAATGAATTTCATCATTTCACTTTCCTTGTTACTAATTATTTTTTTGAAACGCGATAACCAGTGTACGTCATGCCTTCAGTGGCTTTACCAGCGTCAACAAATACGGCAAATTGATCACCAATTTCAGCATCAAACAGTACAATATTTGCTCCACCGCCACCAGGCCCAACAGATGTGATTGGTCTCCAGTTTTCCGATTTATTGGCTTTTCGCTTGAGTGTTAATTTCAAATCTGAGCTTCCATATCCAGCGAAACTAAATTGATAGAGTCCAGGGCAATGTGTTGTGAATATACCTGTTTCAGCGACATAGCCGACGCCCTTGTTGACCAACGTTTGGCTGAAGATGAGGCGGGCATCCTGTGCCAGAAAAATCATATTAATCAAATGAATATAATGAATGAATAAAGACTTTTCTCATTTTCATAGACCTACATTATTCGTGCCTAATGTTGCGGAAAATGCCACTACTCCAGCGCAGTCTTCAGCAGTGGCTATTCTGAGAGAGCCAACGGTTGTAATGCCAGATGCTGGTGGGTCTGGCTGAGCTGATTCGACCAGATAAGCCGTCAATCCCAGCACAACTAACCACACCAATCTTGAAATATGGTAAGTATTGTTGAGGAAACTATTTGCAAAAAAATTTAATGAAACAATTGGAAGCTGTTCCATTATTTATCAATAAAACGAGTGCGTGAGTGTAGAGAGGAACGTAAAGGGCGAAAAAGAGAGAGGTACTCATTCACGCACCATTGCATTTTCTTATTCCACTTTCTATACCAAGGGAAAGTGAAAAGTTGGTCAATTGACCTTGTTGCCTTATTAATAATAATTGCTATTATTATTATTTTCAAATAATTCCATTAAACATCGGCCCTCAAGATAATTTACTCACTCTAAAATACATAGTATTTTGTTCTTTTTGCAATAATAATAAAATAAATTTTGACGCATAAAGATCATTCAAGTAAAGAGAAAAAAAAATGAATATAATAAATAAGAGATTAACGTCTGAATAATGAGCAAGATACGCAAAAAAAATGACTGAGCTGAGTTGGTGAACAAAAAATAAATGGTAACTCACATGATGGTAAATTTTGGTGTGGCAAGTTGCATCTTTCAGCCTCCAGCCCGGACTGCCGGACGTTGGACGTGTGTTGCCTTCTTGTGGGAAGTTCTAGATACGTTCACCGCTCTTGTCACCTCGTACCCGCCTTTATATCAACTTTCAAGCCCCCCGACCATCTGACCTAAAGCTCCGTACTCTCAGTTTTCTCTTTCTTCCATCTGGTACACGAGCACTAACTATTTTTCCCCACCCAACTCCTCCAACGCATTTTCCCCACCATGGATGAACGATCCATTCCCCACCGTTTTAAAAAGTATTGAATTCCCCGTTATTTTTCATACTTATATTTTGTTATGGCTGGAAACCATACCACTCTTTGAACATGTCCTAGTTTGTAAAATTTTCTCCAACTTATAAATATAATAATGACATTCTAATAAAAAATTAAAACCCACGAAATCACATTCATCTAGATTATAATTACACTTGTACAACATATATTTGAATGTTAAGTAGCAGTAATAGATCTTCAAATATTCTCTTCCGAGTATGTAATTTAGCGAGAGCCAGTACTGTCGAGGACTTATTAATAGAGCTCAAGCCGTATGTCAAATTAATAAATCACCTAGTGTACAGCTAACACCGGAGTCAGGCTAAGTAACAACTGCACTATTGCGTAATGAAAAATAATTACATGAATTCACTGTAGCTTCTCATTTTCAATGTTAGTCATCGATAAATCTTTTCAAATTATAGCATTTATCTCAAATTTATTCCATCTAATTTTTCTTCTTTGTACTTGTTTATTTTTCCATCCAATAAAATTATAATTAATGCTTATATGCTATCTAGTAGATTGAAAAATAAAAGTTATTCAATAAAAGTATATATATATCAATAGAGTGCTGAATTGTAAAATTTTCAGTGGCCATGAGTCATCCATGAACAGTAAGATACAATAACAAATTGAGTGTTTGAAAAATACAAAATAAAAAAAAAGCAAAAAAAAAGAAAATCGAAAAGTATTTTTCAATACATGGGGGTCGAAATTAAAAATTATCAACGTGAGAATTTAATTTATACAATTTTTAGTGACTATTTTAAGGGCACAATCAAAGGATCTAGATCAAAACCTCGACCAATCGACTTTCACTGGTTTGTAAAACGCAGGGACACTTTCACAATGATTTTCAATTCAGTCACCATTGAGCTGAGCAATGAAACCACGTATATGAGTAAGCATAAATTAATGATTTGAGTGAAGGATATGCAATTTTAGTAAACAATAAAATGATATAAATCAGACGAGAAGATGACCACTTTGGCATGCTGGCCCTTCATTAGGCCAGTTGCAAGCTCCGGCGCTACTGTCAAAAGTCAAATGCACTGGACAATTTGATACATTTAATATGAATTTTTTCTTCCATTGATCCCAATAGCAAATGTAAAATTTATTGCAGAATTTTGGGTGTCTAAAAAGTCCAGGTCTTGCGCACTCGGCCTCCAGAAATTCCATTTCCGGTGAATGAAATTGTTCATCGTATTGTGCTTTGGGAACTTGATTATTTTCAAAGTTGCCTAGGCTCTTGGCACCTCTTGATTTATTCCTATTAATATTAAATGAAGCGCTTATTTGAATATCAGAAGGGGACAATGAAGCGGCTTTTCTTGATGATTTCAATTTTTCGCCACTGTAATCTTTGTCTGATTCTAATTCAACATAAACATCGGTTTCATCATAGTTTCTCAAATCAACGGTTCCCTTTGACGAATCTATCAAAAGTGGCTTGTTATTTTTGAATCCGGCAAAAGGATCGGACTTGCAGGTGCACTCAGCCTCCAATTTTTCTAGAAGAACAGGATGTAAATCGCTGTATTTTACTACTATTTTTCCTCTCTTCTCTAGTTGATTAATCTTGTCAATTCCAGATGATTGGGCTGGTGATGATGAATCTCCATAGGCTCCGTTGTAGGTAGTCACTGCAGGCGCTTGAGTGGTAATTTTTATCGTCGTATTGTTTTTGTTTTCGTCGTATTTATTATTATACGGTTTATATTTGGAATGTCCTCTATTGTAAGAAGAGCCTCCCTCAGATGATATAGTCGGCTGTACAGTACCCCTAATTGTGTCAACTAAACCATTAATGGATTTTAATGTAGGTTGAGCAGGATAAGGGTGGTGGTCATCATCTTTTGGACTAGTCGCTGGATTCTTTGAGGTTTTTCTGTGGTTTGATGAGTACATCTAGATACATAATAAATACATAATATCTAAATATATAAATAAATAATTAATATATTTAATATATTTAATAAAATGATTATTTACCCCAGTTGATGCAGTCAATGTAGCCGACGGTGAATTGTAAATCTACATGTATTGTACAATAATGATATTAATATTGAAAATAGTTAATTTGCGAAAGTTCATCACTGATAAAATGATTAAGTTATATTCACCTTAGGTCTGGTAGAAGCACCAAATTGCTGATTCAATCCATTGGATGCAGTTTTATTTTGAAAAATTTTTTGTCCAAAGGTATTACTCTCATTTTCATAGCTATATCCTTGATCCGTTATCTGAGTAGATTTGCCATAATTCGTCTCTTCTCCTTTGTTATTAAAAGTCATTGAAGACGGTATGGGTGTAAATTGTTTGTTTTTATCATCTAAATTATAAATTTCATCATTTTTCCAAGAGTTTTCGGTAGCAGATGATGGAATTTTCCTATTTGGTCCATTCAATAAAACATGATTATTTTTATCAGTAATTATGGATATAGGTGTTGACGTTGACGACACTCTGTTCCTGTATCGATCGGTGGATTCAATCGGTTGTTCAACAGTCGATGAAATAGAAAAAGGTCTTGAATTTTGTGCAGGGAATGATTCTGGCGAGAAAGTATTAGCGACTATCGGTCCAGTGGTTATCGTAGCTTTATTTTCTACTAGAATATCAGAAAAAGGCGTTTCAGTTGTTAACTTTAGTAATGAATTTTGTGCAGTCAATAATACAGGAGAGGAGGGAGTATTGACTATTGCTGATTCAGTAGTTAGCATTGGTTTATCATTATTCATATGAATGTCGTAGATAGTAGGTGTTTGAGTGGTAATTCTTCTTATTTCATTATTATAATATAATGAAGTTGTGGATTCAAACAAAGGTTTTACATAGGATGGATACTGTTGGGAAGAAATATTCTCGGATATTATGCTTGTTTCCACATTATTTTGATTAGATATTGGTACTGGCTTGGTAGTTCCTAGAATGTAAGTACCACTGCCACCCAATTGTGCTGTTGTTATTCCTGTTTTAGTTGGGCCAGTTTTTGTGAAACCAATGGGTCTAAAAGTTTGATTTATAAATGTCGATGGGGCCAGAGATTGAAATGGTATTTTTCCATTTTTTTTAATATCATCCTCGGTATATTTGTGAGTAATTAAACCATTGTTATAACGAATTGTGCCTCGGCCCCCATTGTCAAAATATTCATTTGTTTTATAACCATTGCCGTTAGATTGTGATAATAATGAAGCTTCCTCAGTATTTCCTGCTTGATTTGTGTAATATCTGTTGCCAGATGATGTCGCTGATGTTGGTGGAAGAAATGGATTTCCATGGTACAATCGATTTGTAGTAGATGGATAATTTGTGAAAAATTGATTTCTTGTAATTTTTTCAAAGGATGTTGCTGGCGTTGATGGAAGAAATGGATTTCCTTTGTATACTGTATCATTTTTCGATGCATGATTTGCAATAATTCCTTCATTTCCTTGAGCTCCTCCAATAGATGTTGCAGAAGTTGCAGAAGGAAGGAATGGATTACCTTTGTATAATGAATGCCAGGAAGAATCATTTGAGAAAAATGGATTTTCATCTGTTGATCGATGAAAGAATGTCGCTGCTGTTGATGGAAGGAATGGATTATTTTTGTACAATGGTGTTTTTGATGCATGATTTGTAAAAAATTGATTCCCATTAGCTCCTTCGGGTATCGGTACTGATGTGTAATCATTCGACAGGGTTTGTTGGCTTTGGTGGTCATAGAGATTTTTCCTGCTTTGACCACTCAACTCCCCAGTTGGGGAATATCGGAATCCAGATTGCTTTGAAGAAAGTGTTGGAGTTACACCACGTGGAATCTCATTAGGAATTGATGTTTGACTATTTCCGGTGAATTTATAATTCGTTATTCCATCATTAATCACTGGAGTGTATTGGAATGGAATTCCAATTTCAGACATTCTAGGTTTGGATTTTATTCCAATAGTACTTGAATAGGCTTGATTCGTATAATGTTCATTCCCAATAGCAATCGTAGATCCTGGCTGCATAGATTTACCAGTAGTAATTGCATTTTTTCCCGAGATAATTTTTTTATTTTGATAATTATCGAATAATACATTATTCAAACCATTTTCAGTGGTGGTGATGGTGGTGGAAACGGTGAAGCCGGGTTTTCCATTTTTCCTAGTAAAACTTGTTATTATACCTCCAGAATTACTTGTCTGAATAGGCAATTCATTTGACATTGATTTGTTTAGTTTTGAAACTAAATCTACGGATGATATGGTAACGACGTTCTTGGACATACTTTGCAATAGGTTTTTTTCTGTGTGTGTTGAAGTGAAATCATCATTATCTTGAGGAGAAAGATTTGAAATTGATGAACTCTCTGTGACAGTTGTAATGTAGCCATTTGACATGGAAGAAGAATGTATAGTGCTCGTATAATTCTTGCTTGCTCCGTTGTTATATCCGTGTTGTGAATAAGAATCATCATGTCGATGATGTGTGTTTTCTTGAAAATATTTGATAGATCCATCATTTTCTTCTCCATGACTAGTGCCATGGAAAGTTGAAAGACCAGGATGTAGGCTTCCATAGCCACCATTATACTCATAGTTCTTACCAGCACAGGCGGGCACAAGCCATGGCCATTCACATACTAATTTTCTCTCATCAAATACCAATCCATAAGGACAGCGAAATTCATATGGTATCATGTCACCTTCACCTAGCGTATAAATAATAAGCAAGCACATATATCACAACTGAAAATTGTTTCAATTTATCATATTGAAATAATCAATACCTAAATTCATGCAGGCAAAGAACCATCTACAATTGTTAGGGTCAGCATAATAACCTTCTCCAGGACAACGGAATCTTCGTGGAGCAGTTGGTGCAATTTCACTACTTCCAGGACAAGGTGAAGCTTTCGGCAATGATCCAGGCCAAACGCATACCTCAGTCCGTTCATCAAATGATAAACCCTCTGGGCAATTGAACTCAAATACACTGTAGTCTTCGACTTGTTGATTGAATTTCACACAACGGTAGAATCTTATTTACCAATATTCAATTAATGTCCATGCAATCAATGTAATTCAATTGATTTATTATTATAGTGTTAGAAATCCAATTACCTGTTACAGCTCTTTGGATGTACAAAATGACCTTGTTTCAGACATGTAAATTCAGTTTGTGTATTTTCCCTGGTAGCACGAACGTTACCTGAACTATCAACCACTTGGATTATTCTGAAGTCGGAGGGCTTTACATTCACTGGATATAAATTCTCTGGATTCTTAAAAAACAAAAACATACAGAGAAGAAAAAATTTAATGAATGCCATAGAAATAGATAATAGAGTCAGTACAATATATAATAGCTTACTTGAATATCTTTTTCCAGTGAATTCAACACAGCTTCCCGAGTTTTTCTCTCATTATCAGTGAAAGAATGGTAGACTACCTCACTAATAGCCCTTCCGCAATTGGTCTTGAAGTCATTTACAATTTCATCTATCGCAAGACCAGCGAGATCTCGAAGAAGAACGTATTTTCCCTTAAAAAAAAAACAACAACAATCAATATTTTTTATACATGGACATACTGTGGGGAAAAATTGACTGAGCAATACTTTAATCCGTGTAGAAATTTCATCCTCAAATGCTATCCAATTTGACCCATTAAAAACATAAGGAGCCGTGAGATCACTGTCTCGTTCGATTATCCATTCTCCTTGTTTAATCATTTTACAAAATTCCTTCCGATTAATTATCGATGGTTTTTCATCAATTGTCGGCGCACTCGGTGCATTATCGTTTCTATCTTTGAGAGTAAATTTGTATCCACTCGCTGGTAATGAAATTAATAGTTTCTCCTTATCCACACCAAGACCATGAATCAGATCCACCAAGTTATCTGTATTCAACAGATCAGACAGTCCCATCAGTCTAGACGGATGAAAAGTTCTGAATAGGTCTTCATCATTTGTGAGATAATGTGTGGGGATGGTGAACAAATCCACATATCTGAAAAAAAAGATGGACATCATCATTAGAATGCACTAAACATTTGAGTTATTTGAAAATAACTTGTACGTTTCTTACTTAGCAAGACTTTTTAAATCAAACTCTTTTGCGAGTAATTCATTTTTCGTTGGCAAAGATAATAAAATCCTTCCTTTGTCTGATTTTCTCATCATTTCTCCCTTTAACCCCTGGACAAAGTGCACTAAACGTTCTTTAGCGCCTGCTGTTAGATTTAGTTCCACACCATCGACCTGACAATTAAAATTCATTCAAAGTAAATTGTTTCTGGAAAAATACTGGCTAGTTAGGGTCGCTGATAACTACTACTACTACTACTAGCCAAAAAACTATATTTGCAGGTTCCAAAGTATTAAGTAGAAGAATAATTAATTAATATTATATTATATTATTGCATTGTTTTTCTTAATACGACATACCTCATTGAAAATGGTGGAAATCCTAGCGATTGCCTTTTGTATAGCTCCTGCTGAAGTTTTCAGTGATTTTTTATGGTCATCAATACTAAGGACAAACTGAATAGCTGGATTGACTTTTTTCAACAACTCACGAATCCCACGGAGGCCTGAAAATTATAAAAAGTTTCAATTATTCTTGTAAAACTATAAAATAAATATCTTTGCAATATACAAATGATGTGAGTGTGATGCGAGCAAAAAAAATGGAAAAAAAATTATTATGCATCAGGCGGATGCACTTATGCATGACGTCATGACTCTGTGTCAAATGTCATGATGACGTCATGTATATCAATCAGCACGAATAATTACAATTATGAACGTCCTAAAATCTCATGGTATTTTCCAGAATCATGTCATTAATGATTACTAGGTAATATCAATAAATTGATATTATCCATACAGTTTAGTTTTGTGTTACTGGAGTAATGTTCTTCTCAATGAGACGGTGTCCTCGATAGTCCCTCTGCCAGGGGGTACATTCCATTTCAATCATTGAGATGAATATCAACATTCAATTAATTATAATGGATAAGCTATTATGGATAGATTTTTTTTTCTCTTCAATTCCATGACAGATTATTGCAATTTTATTACTTGATATACTACTGATACAGTTTTATATGCCATGAATAGTTCTTTGATATTCTGAAATTCCAATTGGCATTTTTTTTTCATTTTTGTATCACAGAGCCAAACTCATATACCTAATCCATCAACAAAGTTGAACAAACGCTATACCATTGTATACAGAAATATATTTCAGATTTACGCAACTACTACCATGCCTTGGAGATGTATATATCCCAAGTTGTAAATTGCCATTTTTTTTTTCATCTGAGGTGGTATTTGATGTTTGTTGACCGAGGGTTTCCTTATGTGGATGGCAGTTTAAGCGTCAGTGCGACAAAGTATTTATGATTCGAAGGGAAAGTATTTTATTCGCCTGCAGGGTATAAGGTCGTTCACATTTACTTGGATAATTGTATAGAATATAAAAAACGTAGAGATGATAACAAGGAGAAAGAAAGAATTCACTATTCACTATTATAAATATTTGAAATTCTTCAAAATGCTATAACAAGTTCCAATGGCATGAAAAAACTTTGATTTCCTCAACTAAATGATTCTACAAATCTCAGCTGATGAGATTGATGCAAAAAACGGTATAATTTTTTCCATTTCTGGTTACAAGGAAAATTCATTAAACACGCAAAAATCGAGCCACTACACGCTCCTTATTCCAAGCGTGTCAAGCCAAAAAAATCATCAGTACATACAAAGCAGACGATAATAACCTTTTACTTTCAAAATTGTTACCATAGCAGATGAAAAAAAAATGTAAATGGTTTTCTCCTGTTAACGAAGGAAGAGAAAATTGCTCTGTATTTATTATGCAATTATTAATGAAAATAATTTTAGAAAGAACAGTGAAGTTGATTTTGATTTTCCATTTTGTTTTTTTCTCTCGACTGTTTTGTATTCATTTTAATGATTAAAGAATGAAAATGATTGGAATATACTATTGATTGAAAATAAAAATAAAAAATAAAAAATAAATATTTTTCTTGTCGTATTTACCGGAAGTGTTGAAATCCTGAAGATCATGACCTTTATGCACAAGCGTCGTACATCTGGAAATTGAATCCTCCAACTGTCTCAAATCATTTGATGATGTATAACAGAGAATTTCTCGTTGAGGATGAGTTTGTTGCCGTGAATATGCTTGTAAAAAAAAGAGAGAATTGTGCCTTGAAAAATTTGATAACTAATGTATTTATTGTTACAACAAGAAAAAATCATTTTCTTATGTTTCATTTGTGCATTTGAAGTTGACATCATCGCCAATTACGGCTATAATATAGTCATTTGCATAGTTGCGGAAGATGTTCACATTAGCTATGTGGTATCTAACAATGCACCATCCTAGAGTTTTGAAATTATTATACCTTCAATTGTAACCAAATATATATTATTTTCCTTACTACAATTGATTGTTATCAACTAATCGGAGTACGATTGAAATAAAATCCTGAATGATAGATATATTGGCTTTCACGTTGTAAATATATCATCAAGTTGGGTAAAACTTCGCCAGATATTTGTCCAACTTACTGGCAGTGTATCCGAGGGTGAAAAGTCCCAGGAAAAGTAAAAATCCAACTCCCATGGCTGGCAGAATTGAATTCATCGACAGCTTGAAAATCTCACTTCCACGGATGTCGGTTATTTTGGTCCTGCAAGTTAGAGAGCACGATTCGTACTGAGTCCTGGCTGAAGAGGCGTGCTTACATAGTAAGAGAGTTACCGCCAACACAAGAAGATACAAGTGAGCCAAGAGCGTCAAAGATGGGCTCATCAGCCGGGTAGAGAAGGGCTTGATAGAAGGTGTGCAAACTATTGAATCTCCTAAAAAATCATTTAATAGTTCAAATGCCCAAATTTTTCGGTGCTGGACTTTGCCAAGAAGCAATTTTTCAAAATTCGATTATTGAAAATTTTTTGAGATTTATTAAGTGTCCATATTGTCCAATGAAACAATTTTCAATAATTTGAATTTTGAAAAAAAAAAAAGCAAATTTTTGCCTATATTGCCCCATTCTCCCCAATTGTATTCAAGACTTGAATTTTGTATAGACATTTGTTGGAGCAAAGAATTATTATCATATAAAAATAAATTGTAAATAAAGCCATTGTAAAGAGTGGGCGACGGTTTTTTGCAGTGCAGTTGATATAAATTCATTTGGCAATTCTCACCTTTATCTTGATGAGAGTAAAATTACTCGAATTTATGTGATTTTATTTACAAGGATTCCCTATTGATGCAATGATGCAACACAAGTGGAATCTCGAAACTTGGTGGGATAATGCTCAATACTCACATGAATATGAACGAACGAGCTACAGGACTCGATATGTTCCAATTCACATTAATCATTTCGTTAATTCAGAGTTTCATTTCGTTTCGTTTCGTTTACTCCAAAAACTCATTATTTTTTATATTTATTGATTTGATTTATGGACAAAGCAGATGAATGAATTCCACGCCAATAAATGAGCTAGGATCGATATATCACAAAGAATAGTCTATCCACAAGAATGTTAATTGGCGTGCGGTACTTTTCTCCATTTACCTTTTACGGTGTTTACATTTCTTTTATGAACAATTTTTTATCCTTTTTATTTTCAAACAGAAACACCGGTATGATAATTATAAAACATCTTCATGTTATATTGGGTGATTCACTCATGTATAGCAATAACGTAATTGCCAATAGAGAACAAAAAATGGGTTTCTTGAAATGCAAGATTTATTCAACTGGAATCATCGGCACAATTAATAGATGGTTTTCCCAGCAATCAATCAGCTAGAGATAAATTGATCCTGAAATTTTTGGTCGCCCTTTCTGTACACAACATTTAGAACAATTTGTAGAGAAAAACCCTGGCCTTACACGTTGAAATGAAGAAAAATAAAACGGAGACATAATCATGGAGTACTTTCTCTGAAAATTACATCATGCCTCGCCTCAAGCTATTAGCAATGCGTACACTCAAACACTTGATAAAATGTTGACTGTGTGAAAGAATTAAATTGGAGGGTTAATAATTCGGTCTATTCCAGGACTTGATACATTTGTTAAAAAATAGAGAATCAATTCAATGATGAAAGATGAGAAGAGTTAAAGAAAGAAAGAAAGAACATACAAGAAGGCAGGCCATTGCAGTGGGGAAAGTCAAACGTGTTGACTTTGCCTACAAACAACACCCTGAGTAGAGGTTTGGTCCCCATTATATTCATGACCGATCGCCACACCCTCTCATCACTTGCATGGGCTTGCAATTTTCAATTCATTAACACAATGCGACGGTATTTACATTTTTATTCATGTGTGTGGTACATTTGATTATTAATAATGAAATATTCACTTGGCGAAAAAATTCGATTTTGCCGAATAGTATTTTTAGAAATAGTATTTTTAAGAATTTTTCCTTCTAACTTGTAAAAAAAGTTTGCAACAAGCCATTTTCCTTGAAAATACAATTGATAGAAAATTTCTTTTTATTTATAAGCATGAAAATGCACCCTTTAATTGAAAAAACTCAATGAGTTTTATTTTTCAAAAATTTGTTTGAAACGTGAAATATTAGCGGCTAACAAGCTTCAAATTATCCGACATTAAAAATTGATTTTTGCCCCATTTTAGAATCATTTCTCTGCTAGCTTGCCGTAAGCGTATTACATTTGTATGAGTTGATTTTATTTTCAGGGATGATTTTTCAAAAATTTATTTAAAAAAAAGTACTAACTAGCAAATATTATTTATTAGCTCGCAATTTTCTTCAAAACTACTTCAATGAGGAAAAAAATAAAAATTCGGAATATCTATACATAAGGGAGTTCGCCGAGCCGTGAGATTCGACCGTGGCGCCATCCCTCCATTGGGGTCGTACTATTTTTGGCTTGGGGTCACCGAAACCCCGAGATCTGAGCCTCTACTTTAGTCTATCCTCTTTGAAGTCCACAATCCAACAGCCGTATTGGGACCGCTAGTTACCGATGGCGGCGCTCGTTTTCACCAAATGGACGATTTTAGGCTTCTCATATACACGCTAACACAAGCCAAAATTGGGTTGCATACTGCTGTGTGCAGCCCAATATCCGCCATTCATAGGTGGCGTTTTGATATTTAGCGTTTCCAGTCTCTTAGGATATGTTGAATGAATGACAATAGTTATAGTGACCGATCGTGAATAAAAATAAGTGTGACACTGTTTAACCGATAGTAGGTCGCAATTGTTCCATATCTCATCATTTTCAAAGTAGACCGTACCGTACCGTACCGTGGGCTACTGTGGTGGAAAAATAAATGTAGCTCCCCCCCCCCCNCCAACCATTATATGCTAGCTATATGTCGGTGCAGCAGAATCGAGTTGAATGTAAAGAAAAGAAATCTCTAGTACCATATGTAGGATCAAAACTTCAATCAATGATGACTATCACGCTCTCTGGTATCTTTTCAATCAACTTTCTCAACAATGGTGATGTTGGTGTAAAGAAGTTCCCTTTGGATGTGCAAATCCTGTTATATGTCATATGGGATAACCTATATTTGAAATTAATTGATTAATTGTGAATGAATGTTTCATGTGTAATTTATACATATGAATCCTTATCAAAGTTGTCAAAGTTGTCCGAAAAATAAAAGTTGGAAATAATATGTACGGGAGACTGAGAATTTAACTGTGGCGTGGTTGACAGCTGACGTTAACTGTTCATTTACAATGATTTTTAAATAATAATGAAAAAAAAAATTACAACTTATTTGTTTCTACTCGAAAAGGAAGGAAAAACCATCTTCTATAAAAAGACTATCTGTTATGCATAATAATTAAAAATAATTTTCCAATAATTGTTTTGGCCTAGTTTATATGATAAATTATTTTATCTTACATAAAAAATATCATAAAAATTGATTGACGAGGCCTTATATCACAAGACCAAATCCAAAGATGTTTAATCGATTCAAGTCAGTATTGATAAATGCGGTGGCTGGTAATGAGCTTGGCTTACAATATCACAATGATTCAGAAAATGAAATTGCAACCGATTATGTCAATTCAAATGTGGAGATTGAGGCAAAACCTTACAGTAGACCATGCTTCTTAGGTCTTACAAATGAAGAGACACAGGTGAGTTTTTCAGCCAATTTTATCAAACTGATTAATATGATACGTTCAGTGGTATATAATGTTTTTTTTTTTTTTTTTTTTTCAATTTTCTTTCTTGTCGAATTAGGTGAGTGCGGATCACAGAGTGAGGCCTATAATAGTTCCAAGGGATCTGAGTCGTTTACCATGGTGTGCTGGATATGCAGAATGCATAAATGCGGGAAAAAGTACATGGAACGAGGACCAGGCAGCAGCAACAAGAGGAGATTTATCATTATCGGACAGAGATGTATCACTACCTTATATCATATTCTCAATGTTTGATGGACATGCTGGATATCAAGTGGCACTTACATCTAGACTACATCTTCATCGACTCATCCTGGTAAATTGACCTTTACATATGACGACAGTAATGAAATATTTTTGCTGATTTACAAAAATTGAATTATTATTAGGAACGATTGCAAGCTATTCCTGGTCATATGCTGCTCAATGACAGCGAAGATAATTTTATAAGGGGGAGAGATCTTGTTATTGGAGCTATTGAAATGGCATATAAACAGATGGATCAACTAGTTGAGCATCAGGCGCAAAATGGTGGTGGTGGATGTACAGCACTTACAGTTTTATTCTTAAATGGCCTCTTGTATGCCGCTGGTGCCGGGGACTCGAGGTTGGAATAAATGGATAAAAAATATTATATATGTCTTTATTTTGCTTGTTCTTTGTAACTTTTCTTTCAGGACTGTTTTCGTTCATGGAAATGATGAGCGCGCATTGACCACCGATCATACACCAGACTCTGAGTCGAATCGGGTTAGGGCATTGGGCTCACTAAAGGGTGGTGAATTGTTGAAGGGCTATTTCACACCATTGGAATTTCGTAAGCGTCCATTAGAAAGAGAACTGGGCTCAATGGTACTTTATCGAGAACCTTACATGACCGGTTGGACATATAAACTTTTAACACATCATGATTTGAAACTACCACTTGTATCCGGTCATGGAAAAAGGGTAATTCCTATCGTGAATCGTAAATAGTAATAATAAATGATAGACTGGACATTGAAAAATCATTAGTTTTTTCATCATTAAACAGAGTCGAGTTATGGGAACAATTGGGGTTACAAGAGGATTTGGTGATCACGGATTAAAAGCAGCCAGTACCGGTGTTAGTATTAAGCCATTTTTATCCTCTCAACCGGATATACAGTGCCTCAGGTTAGATGATTATCAACTCACAGAAAGGGATTGTGTGATAATAGCAACAGACGGATTGTGGGATGTTGTAAGTAATAAAGATGCCGGAACTATTCTCCGGAAAACACTTGCACCGGACACGCCCTCCCTCGAATACAGGTATTTTTGCTGATTAATACCTTATTGTCGTAGGAAAAAAGTCTAATAATAACTAAAACTCAGTCAGCCTCTCTTATGATTGTAGATTGACTATGGGGGCTCAAGAACTGGTACAGGCAGCGAGAGGCCGCTTAATTGGTCGGATTTGGAGAGGTAAACCAGAAAAAGCTGAGGAGAATGAGGAAGAATATTTGCCCATGGCGTCAGTAGACGATATAAGTGTTATGGTTGTTCCAATCTATCCGTATTCATGTGAACATAGACAGTGGTTAAAAACTACGCAACAAGAAAAAACGTATTTATTGAGAAACGTGCCTGAGTGATATCACAATTGTATTCGCAATGTAAAAAGAATAGAATTGGGGAGAGGAAGCGATCATGCCCCCACTCCACTCTTTGAAGATAACCAATTCTTTGAACGACACATGAGTCGCTCATGGAATTATGGAAAAATCAGTTGAATTTATGTTAATTTATCAACACTAAAAACTAATAAAAAAATTTCCTAGCACTTGAAAGTCTCCCACGAACAATGTTTTCAAAGGTTATACACAAGTGTATGAAAAATAGTGGATGCAGCGGCGGCGTCTTGCCTACATGAATTATTCAATGTGATACATTCCATTTTTTCAATTAATATCAAATCAAGTGAGAATCACTTTTGACAAGACAATGAATTTCTCGTCAACAAATAGGAAGATAAGCATATATACCGTAAGATGACTTCAATAATTCATTGAATAATAAACCAATAATAGAGAATAAATACATTGAATTGAATAATGTTGTACATAGTTAATGTGACCAGGGGCAGTGAAAATGTTTATTTTTCTCCTTGTATTTGAATCTTATATATAAAAAATATAAATAATAATAATAATAAATTGAATAAATTTGATAAAGTTATTTTTTCATCTGTTACTTAGCGCTGACGAGATCTCAGTAAAGGTATTTTGGAGCCGATCTTAGATGAACGCCATTCTAAATTTGAATCCTCCAATGGAGGAGGCATATTTCTTTGAGACTTTTTTTTTGACTGCGATTCGATTCTGTCAATTATTTCGTCCAAAATGCTTTTAAATTCAATCATACGTTGTATTTTATCGTCATCGGGACTATCAGTGGTATCAAATATTTCATTTATTTGTAGAGATGAATTTCCAGTTCCGTTAATACCGAGTGATACAATGTAAAATTGACTATAATTTTCCATTTCCAAGAAATTTAATATTCTTCTAGCCTGTAAAATGCACACATGTTATATCCTAAAATAATTCTCCTATAATAATTTTTTACCTTGATGATTCTATTGATTTCCAGGGGTTTAGGTATGAATTGAGAATATTCCATGTAGGTTTGCTCATTCTCATTATCCTCATGTACAATTGAATTGCCCGGATTTGATGGTAAAGCATTGTACCATTGCAGTATAATAGTACCACTGGGGTGATGAAAATATTATTATTATTATTATTATTATTATTATTATTCAACTAGAATGTTTAATCACAGCAATGTTGATAATGGATAATAACTCACATAGTTATTATGAGCAAAACTAGAAATAAAATCATTTTCCAATCAATCTGCTCAGGTTGATTCATCCATGATGTAATTTTTTCATTCCACGTTTTATCATTTTTTCCATCAATTAGATTATTCAATTCTCGGTGAATTTTTTTATAAACTGAGTGTAGCCATGGGAAATATACGTTGCAAGAAAATTTCCAATTAAACATTTTCAATGAAGCAATTTCAACTTGATTAAATTTTATTCCATCTCAACGAAAATAACCAAATACGTAAATGTTTGATGAAAAACAAAAATCAATCAAAAATCAGTATTCATTTTTTTTTCTTCAAAAGTAAAAATTTCATTCAAAATGTGATCATTTGTCCAATTGCGGTTTGGAGCATCAGCGACAAATCTGGTCAAATATAATAGAGGAGAGGAGTTATCTTATGGTTATTCATTCCTCTTCATAATGTCTACTATAATGTCCGACCAATGTGAAACGTAAACTCACTCAGTAATTGAAATTTATCATTAGTGGAAAATAATGAGAGATTGGAGAATATAAATTGGTGAATAATTGGAGGCCAAACTTTTGAAATATAATACTTGATCCATTGATGTGGAATAATTGCTCTAAATTATGAAGGAAGGAGATAATGGTTATGATAATGATGATGAACGCGGTCTATTAGTACGAGTTTTACTTGAAAGAAAAAAAAATTGATTATTTCATGTGATCGTTATATTTGTTAATGATGATCAATGTGATATTTACCTAAGATAAAGCTTCGGACTTTGTTATTTGAAGGAAAGAAATGGTAGAAGAGATAAATTTTTGCGATAAGATAGGTATAGCTGATAAGAGCTGTCATCTTATGATAATATAAATTTTGCACCTTGGATTGTCTCACAGTTAGTATTGTACAATCAGGGGTGTGACTATTGAGTTATCAAGAATGTATTCAAAGTGTGCCTTCTTTTTAGTCATACTGGTGACTGTGGTTTTCACAAATTATTCACCATCATACGCATACAGTCAAAGTCATCACTTGTTCGTTGGCAGAAGACTCCCAGGTGATTCTCTAACGTATCAGGAGAATATTGTCAAGTCATCAAAACTGTGGCAGATTGTCACTGTGCAAAAGACGTTCTATGCCGCAAGGAATGAAAGAATTACTCAGGTTGTCGCTCTAGATCAGAAGATCAATGGAAATGGAGCCTACGCAAGAATCCTCAAAGGTGGACCTGACCAGAATAATGTTACCATCAAATTCAAGAGTCAACGGGGCCACGGTATCAATTTTATCGTTCAGCTCTACTCCAGGCCTTGAATTTCTAAAAGTCCAATGGTATTATCACGAATGAAAAATAAACATTTACCATTTCTTTGACCTAATTTGAATAAAGTTTACTTTGCTACAACCAAATATTTCTTAATTGCAAATCATTTAATTTTAACATTTTCTCTTCAAACCTCTAATCGATATTTGGAGCGTATGACAGAATGTGATATTATCGTGTAACATTATGAAAGAAGAGTGCGCGCCTCTTATCTTGTAAAATATTCAATGGACACATGAGGTCTAAAAATGTCTTGGTCTATACGTAGAAACCACTTATATCCATTTCAGCTATTTTTTCATTGTTCCGGTTTATAATTAGAAAATCTGTTTCTTTTCTAGTTTCTTCATTGTCATATCATACACGAGTCATGTATAGGGGTATAGTGTCGTTAAAGCTGAAATAGTGCCAATAAAAATAGTACTGAGTGTAAAAATGGACGTTTTTAAAAAGAGCCCTATTCTTATATGCATTCACGTTAATGTAGTAATTATTCAATTATAATAATTCATAATCTAATGAGTGCATTGTGGTACATTATAGATGAAAAATCTTAATTTCCCTAATTATACTACAACGAGTGATAAAGGAACAGAGAGAATACGAAATGGTAAAGTCAAATTAATAGTGGAGGAGATACATGGGTTGGTCAGACAGGGGGAAGCCTGTGTCGATGTGTCGAGGATGAGAATAGGAAGTCGAGGGATATATGAAAACGGGAGTTTTATCGATCGTTAACATTAAATATTTAATCACACCAAGAAAGTTCAATACTCGGACCTGTGGTTGGACATGGCGTGTAGTGGGCTGTCTTTGAAAGTCAGGCTGGCGTCTACACTCATATAGTATACGTATTTGCCCCAACAGAGGAATGGTATATCTGCGGGTTGAACTGTCTGCTACGTTCCGGATATATGTACAAGACACGCAGCTCTGACACCAATCCCCACGTGGATGGAAGTTGTACTGAATTATTTAGTTGTCGAATGCCTCAGTCTCTCCCAGTCAGACTGACTTGATGGTAAAATAAATAAAACGTCAACAATTAAGCTAATATTATTCGTTGGATTGATGAGATTTTTCGAGTAGAAAGAGAATGTGGAGGAGAAGAAAAAAAAAGTACATTCATAGAGTCGATAAACAGGAAAGATATGACCTCTTCCTCTTCCTCCTTTACTCCAGCCTCACTAAAGTAAGTCTACTATCTTTTTATTCAGTGTTACACTTTCAAAAGTCTTTTTAGATAAAGCGACTTTAATGGCTGGAGGCGACCGACTTTAGCCGCACACTGGACCATCCCCCATAGATTCCTGCACTGTTTCTCTGCGTTGAGTTTCCCTTAGATTCAAATCACGTAGTTTAAAAACTTTCTACTGGTTATCGAATTGTCTCCAACTATTTTTTTTCTTTTCTCTTTTTCCACCAGTTGGCTCATTCATAAACTTTGTTCCTGCTATTAAATGCTTGAGAAAACGACACAAAAATGTAGTAATTAATAATAATAATCAATGATGCAAATAGGATTTTTATGAATGAATAAAGAGCACATGGTATGAGGTGAAGGACAATCATCTTTCTAGCCATCTCTTCTCTTCTCTTATGTCTTCTCTTCCCATCACCAATGACAGGAGTAAAATCTGTGGTGTTGGTAATACTTCAGGAAGTACAAGTTGGGGCTTGCGCATTATTCAAAGTGGAATGTTGAAATTTGCTATCTCTCTTGCATTAATGGAAAGAGAGGGAAATATGTGTAACGAAGAAAGAAGAGAGTCGCAAACGCGCGCGCAGTTGCGTGGTTGAGAGAACGGAGTTGGTCATTCGAAGCCCGCCAACAGAGGAGCGAGCAGACGTTCGAGGAGCGGACGTTCGGTATTCTTGTATATCCGCGAAACGAGAAAAATCACGGACGTATACCGCGGCATACCACATCATTTAATTAATATATTTACGAAATAATAACAAAATTTAAGAGTGGTGCCATTGACAATTCTCGTGTAACCCGTGTGATTTCATTATTTTCAATGCCTCATTCAGGGTGAGAGATCAATTTCATAATAATAATAATAATAATAATAATAATGTTGATTTGAATGCTCCTGTGACTGTGAGAACAATTCATCAACTCTAATATGATTGTGCACCAAAATTGTTAATGTCAATCTAGTGATAATGTATTTTTTATACAATCGCTTACTTTCATCCGAAATCAAGTTGAACGTCTGAAAAAACTTGTGTTGGACAAGAAGATACGATTTCGAATTCAATGTTGATAGAGTTAAAAGAATAATTTTACTGAGGTGAATTATAATTTGCTCTATCTATTTGAGAGACATTCAAGTGAGAACGCCACGAGATCCTTCTTCGAGGAGCGTCTCATTGTCTCGTGTGGATGTACACAAACAAGCCAGGCAAGCGGTGAAGGGTGTACAGGTACTTGCAGCAGGCCCGCCCGATCGGTGCCGATTCAACACGAGTTGTAAAGTCGACAGGGAACGAACGAAGAACACTACTCCGACAAGGGGTCCATATTTTTCTCTCCTTGTAAAAAGAGATAAAGAATTGGCGCAAATGAGTGAGTGAGTGAGTGAGTGAGTGAGTGGGTGGATAGGTGGATGAATGAAGGCAAAGAGGACATAATAGTGCTCACTCCTGTTTTTTGAGCATATTTGAGATGGATCTCAACTAAATGGAATTTCTCTTTGAGGTGATTCTCAGCACACTACATTGCAGAGAAAAAAGCGAGTTTGGTGAATAGAAAATAAAGAAAAACCTTTGCAACAGAATAAAAAAAAAACAACACCAACAAACGAGAGGGAAAAACAATAGCTGCTCCAAGTATTTTTCGAATGGAATCCGATTGAGCATTGCATGTTCTAACAAATCAAACGAAATTACTTGGCAAGTGTACGAGGAATTTAGCAAAGTGTGATGAATGATAATATTGAAAATTTTTTATAGAGCTTGAAAAAAGTTGAGCTTAAATATAGGGCAGAGTCAGCAGTATAAGAATTCTTTCTTCTTGTGGAAGCACGTGATAACCGATGCCAACGTCGTGTATAGAGCATACAGTGCGAACAACCAGTTTTCTCTAGTCGAGAAGCTACAACGTTGCCTGCTTCCTTTCTGTGTGTGTATATGTGTAAAATGCTGAGCCAATGTGCACGTGTTCAGCTCCCGCAAGAGATTTACGTATAGACCTGGAATATTCAGAATCATTCATCCCCTGTACCCCGCAGTAGAATATATCCAGTGGTCGGTGCTCTCTCACCTAGGAAATATAATTTAGTGGTGGCACTTTCCTCATTCGACATACATTTTATTTTTTTGTCGATATTTTTATCATCTAGTCTGCTCTAGTATAAAAAGTAACTATTTTTCTTTATGTTATTCTCTTGCTCTTTAAATAAATTTCATTTTGAGTTCAAATTTTGAATATTCAGTGTTGTCTTTTCTTTTTTTTTTCATCCTATCTAGGCCACTCACTACATCCTAGTTTTATTCATTGTCTTTATAATTGAGTTAAATTCCTTCATCTTGCCTATTTTTATGGATTTTGATTTTTTAAATATTTTAGTTGAATTCAGAGGGCTCTTTACATGTTAAAATTCATCTCAAGAACTGTAGTAGTGTGAAAAAACAATAGTGAAGGCTTGATTATCTTGCCGGATATCCGACGGGAGGCTGTGAATTCACGTGTGATTGTTGCATTGTTTTGAGTGACTAAACCGCAAAAGGGGATACATACAAATTTCACTCAGCAATTTAAAGGATAGTCATTTAGTGCTGTTTATTTCATCGGTGATACTAAAAAGTGAGTATCATTACCGGAATTGAATAAATAATTATAGGCGAAAATTTTCATTAAACATTATAATTTATTTATTTCCTATATGTAAAGACAATAATAATTTTTTTTCAACTAGATTTTATTCATTTTTTGTTATTTTTTAAAAATTTTATTCCTTGCATTTGTTCTCCTTCTTCTTTTCCTTCCTCTCTTTTTCTCACGTTCTTCCACTTGGTCTCCTCTTATTTCCTTTGGCAGCCACATTTTGTTGTCCAAGCAAACCTCTCGAGAATTTCGCAGATTATAAGGTTTAAGCGGTAAGAAAAATTGAAAATCACTAAGAAAACTTGTTTCATTCTCTCGCCTCCTTTTGCTTATTCCGTACCTCCTTAATTTCTCTGTAAACTGATGAGATATCGCGTGGAAAATGTGTAGAAAAAACGTGCAAAGAACGGCTTGGAAAGCTGAAATGGTAGATGTTAATATTATATTGATAGACAAAGGGGTTACTAAGATAAGGAGTGTAACCCCTTTGAAGTCTTCGATTGATGAGAGTAACCTTTCCACGATTTTTAATCCTTGTAACTGATCAAAAGCCAAAAATATGATGAGCTACATTTTAATACAATTATATTCCTGTTGTCGGATAATTTTTAGTGCCCGACCTGTCATGGCATTGATGTTCTGGTGAAAATGAAAATTTCTACTAGTCGGCGTCACTGTTTTTGTTCCTTTATTAGTAAGCGGAGAAAGTAAAAGGAGGATAGGATTCAAATTGAGCGCGGTTAATACGAGAGAGAAATGGAAGAAAAAAAAATGAAAAAAATAGCTCCTCTACTGTTTAACTGTCGTGAAGGTTGGAGAAAGACGTGACTGTAATAACTGCACTGAGGCTGAGCCGTTTTATCCCAACGCTCATTGCTCCACTAAACTACATTGATATTGTGTATAAGACACAATCTAATAGAATATTTTTTTCCCTTACGGAATGGTTGCTTGTTCACCTTTCATTCATTTTTTCTTGTAAACAATCATTATAAATTGAGTGAGCAAATTATTACGCCACCTAATATACATATATTTTTCTATTATTTAGTCACTTTATATTTGTTGTTTTGTTTTGTGTAAAAAAAATCAGGTGGCTGATTTAAGAGGCATCTTCGCACAAGCCAGGTCTTATCAAACGGCCTCAAGATTCAGCCCGACGTCATGCCCTGGTTCATCCTATTTCTCCTCCTGCTAGCTGTGATGGAGGCCTTCCCAAGGGAGGCCACCTGTTCACGTTTGCCGGACATCTACTGGAACTCCACCAATCCAATGTGAGTCACGTATACATGTTTTTTCTTGCTCTATGCCGTGATTATCTCCAAAGCGCGCCAAAAATCTTTATAAATGTACCAAGGCCCATACGTTTTGCCATGATGACTAAAGTAAAACCAATGATAAACTGAAAATCCAATATAAATTGATGAAACGAGAAAAAAATTACATTAAAATATATAAAATGCGTTGTTCATTGTAAATTACATGCGACTTAATATTATAATGTGGATCATGATTTTCATATTATCGAACAAAAAATTATAAATCGCAATAACACATCCTACAACTGAATTTAGAATGCTAATTAGAAATAGAAAACATCAGGATGCCGGTGCAAGGGAAATAATCGGAAGCAATCGAGCATTATGAATCGATTGGGCGAGGACGAAAAGTTGGACGGTGGCAAGGAGAGAAGGAACAGGAGTAAGACTTTAGAGTCACGAGGCGAATGCTGATAAATCGGAATCGATCCTTGATAAGATTCTACGTCGAATAAGCGAGAGATTGGCGCGAAGCTTCGCGTTCACACTCCGCTGCAACTCAACTCTCGTACCGTCACTTTCTTTCCACCCGGATGAAAACGTACACCCGCACGGGAAATTGTTGGCGCAATGTGCCAATGAAAAGAATGAAAAAAAAAAGCAACCAACAAATTTCTTTCAATACACTTTTACAATATTAGTTTGATATATTAGTTTGGTATTAGTTTGATTCGGCTAATGTGATGACTGGAAAATTGAATAGGGAAGAGAGATTGAGGAATGTCTATGCTAAAACCGAGAAGAACACCCTTCGTAATACACTCTCAATCATCCCCCATCGACTTTAGGTTAGCCCTGTTCAAAAAACCATCCTCACATTCTTGTCACACTTCCCCCCATGTCGTTTGTGTTGCACCTTGGGGCAGCTTTCAGCAAGATTGATAATTTACTTAAGTGCTTCACAGAGGAAAACATTAAAGTGTAACACCTCTGGATATGAATTGTTGGAAATCACAATGTCACACAGTGAAACACAATTTTTCTGAAAAGAAAAAGAAAGTATTAAAATGCCAAATTAAACTGTTATTTGTATATCAACTGAACCCTTCTAATGCAATCTTTCAAGTGTTTTCTTGTGAACTCACTTAACGATTGTGCTTCAAACCTTGTTCATATGTAAAATGCAATTTTTCTCATGTCCAGTTAGCTTGCATGCTCTGAAATTGAGACTGAGTTTTATTTTATTTCTTATATTTGTACAAGATTTACTTCTTCAAGTTGTAAACTATAATTCCAGTCAACTTATTCTGAGTTGATGAATATCAATTTCAAATACAGAAAAGGCGGCTGCGTTAGAGGGTGATTTGAAGAATAAAAACAAGTACAGATATATCAAAGTGACTACCATTTTTATTCACTTCCACGAATGCATTGATTTTAAATAAGCCGTCGAATCGATGATATATTTGCTGTTTTAGATATTTCCGTCCGAGAAGATGAAAGTATTTATTGTTGCGTTTTTCTCTATCCCACGGCATTCCTCTCAGACTAACTCGATCGTAGTGGCCCAGTTGTCGGATTATTCGAGGATTTACTCGGGGAATTGATACTACGTTTTCAAGGAACGAGCTGAAGTAGATCGGCGAGTGACCAAGAGTATACAGGTATATTTGTGGTAGTACTTGTACAACTTCTTGAGAACTCCAGCTCCTTTTCGTCGAGCCAATTTACTGGCATTCCCATCATTTTCTCTATCTTTAGTTTTCTTCTATTGCCAAATACATTTGCTCTGCAGACGAACCAATATTAATGCTAATTATTTGTCAAAATTGACAAATCTTCTGAAGGAAAATCGTAATTACATGCAACTGATGGTTAATAACCTTCCAAATAATAATGATTACAATAACGATGCATGGATTTAGTTGACAAATACAATACAATTGTTCGATAATTTTCACAAAACATTACAAGGGCATAATTATGCGGAACGAAAATTTTATTCCTCTAGTATAGTAGCCAATGGGATTGAATCCAAGAGGATATTATCGATATTTAGTGCGACCAATCGTCTCGGCAAGTCCGACATTGGCCATTGGCCTCGTTTCGTGGATTAACCATTGTCCTAGTCCCACCTATACCACTTGTGTATATCTCTCTCATTCGCCTCCCTATCCTCTTGATAGGCGGTAATTCCCTGCTCTCGCTTCCGTCAGTGAATCCCAGAAGACTCCACTAAACCAAAAGAAAGCTAAACGATCTTGGCACTCCTTTTTCTCAATCTTTGTTGATTTTTCCATCCTTCTCTCTCTTTTTCTCTCCCTCTCTCTGTTTTTCGTCCCTTTTCCTATTCTCTTCAAGCCTTTACTTACTAAAAAAAAAATGAGACGATTCTCTCTTTTAATTCTCGAGTAGAGTCTTCCTGTTTTTAATTCGCATTTTTTTTTTCTTTTTCAGTTCAATCCTAATGAGCTCTGAGAAATTCTTTTCCTTTATTTATAAAAAAAAATCTCTCAAATATAAACAGGTGAAATGCATCTGGGTGTCAAGTATAAACTCTGCAGGTATATTATCAAATAATGTATTCCCATATGCGACGTGCTTTATTTTTCACTTTTCCATTCCACTTATTATTATTGTTTTTACTTTAAATTTCCTCCTCCAGTGAAAATATTATAGTATTTATTTGTTAATCTGGCTATATGGATACGCCGTTTTCGTAATATTGAAAATATTTGAGTATAAATACTTTGGCTGTTCTCGACAGGTATTCACTGTTTTGTTTTGTACATCCGTACGGTTTTATATGCCCGTTACCGTGTACTGACATTGACTCACCGTCAGCGCCATTTTTATGTTTAATTTTTTTTTATTCACCATATTTTTTTTTGCGTCTGAATAATTTTGCAAAGAGATTTTACAGAGTGAGCATATATCAAGGTATGTTCAAATTATGATTAAAAAATTTCGTAAAATTTGAATGCATTATTGTTTTCCATCCACCGGACATGGTGTGTTGAAATAGTTCTGTATATTTACTAGTGAGTGCATAGAAACCACGCAAGAACATGTGAACTGCGTGAGATAGATGTTAACTCGATCCCCACGGTATATGCGAGGTTGGGAGTCGTAAGGTCTCGGCTACTAGAGGAATAAACTCGTGAATTCAATTTCAAAGTTCCTTTACACACTTGTAAGAGTTCTTCTATAACCAGTTTTTACAGTTGCATAAACCTTTTATTTTAATTTCCATTTCGTTGATATTTTCCATTTTCATTATATTACATTGAATTTTCCAAAATGGATGGAACGAGCAATTAATATTTGAATTGGTAAATTTTACGAAAATAATGATAATGAAAACTCCATCCTCTAGAATATTTTCATTGGTTCACGGAACTGTAAACTTGGCTCTCACTCTTTCACTAGAGTGAAAGTGCTATAGTGAGGAAATCGGGAAGGATCTACGAATGGCTATTAATTTGCCACATTCTTTAGTTTTCCAATCCACAATATAAGTATGAAAGATAAAAGTCCCAATTTGCTTATAGTAAATGGCACGTTATGCATGCGCAGGGGACTCTTGTGTGAACCAACTTGTTGCAATATCACTCATCAGAGCAGGGTTTGAATAGTCTCATCGCACGGGATCCCATCTTGACAAATGAAGTGGTGGATAAATTTTCTTTTACAAAAAATATCCACTGAAATTATTGTGAAAAAATGGTATGAGAGTGGGAGGTGTCAAATTGTGTTATGATTGTTGTATGAGGCAGCAGCAATTGAGGATGTTTCCTTGCTACCGTGTTTTTTAAAAGGGTTGGCAATTTATTTCACCGTTAACTAGCGTATAGGTGCATTTGAGGGTTACACTTGGAATACATGTAGTATTTGTGTACACATTGGGATACAGTTCACTATCTCTTTGAAGAACCGCTCGCGCCTGCGGTATACTGTGATATTACGGGATCGTTAACTTCTCGATCGTGCAAACCCCCTTCTTCTACTGATGCTGCTGGCTGGCTGGCTGGCTGGGTAATGATCTTGGCGTAAGATCCGGTTTAACTCTCACGGTTGGACACTGACTTTGTATTTTTTCTTCGTTCTTTGTATTTTTATTATTCAATCGGAAAATCATCAGTAATAATGAGTGTTTTCATTTACGCTTTCTAGAAAGATGCGTGAAAAATACGTTTTTGAATCTATATTGTAATTATTATGCCAAATTTTCCTTTTATAGTTATCAAGTGAGTCATTTTTATGTGAATTTTATCCCCCTTAATAACAGCCGGTAACAGCCCTTCTCTCAAGAATTGAATATGAAAGCAACTGGGGTTGAGGACGTTCCGCTTTAATTACGCAGGACTGTTTGCCTATATTGTTGTCTAATATTTGCGGGATCGATCGATAGTCTAGTGTACGTTACGGCTGGACGATAGTTATTGGCAACGTTGGCAACGTGGTAATGGCCCACCAAATCCAGTACACACCAAGTTTATTCACCAAGAAACATAAAATTTAAAAAATATTACATATCTCAATTTGTTATAAGATGAAGAAAAATTCAACAACAATCTTTGGATTATCACATAAAGTTTTATTTGAACGAAAATTATCTCGACTATACCATGCAAGCGCATAGTGAATAATCTCAAGGACTTGGATATCTGCTTGAGTATTATGGCAATGTCTTTTAGGCACATTGAAGCCACCAAGGGCTTTGCGATGCTGAGTACCAACAGTTGTATTTATACTACTGACCCACAAAGGGAATCCTGTTGTTGGATTTACCAGTCCCTGAACATAACATAATATTATACTGTCTAAAGTTGCACCGAAAATCTAATTAAATTCCTTTTTCGCAATTTGCCATATTATATGGGACAATCCATTTTTCATCATTCTGTGTCTTCGGATAATACAAAATGACCCTATCAAATCGTTTCAGCAATGCAGAGAGTGTATTTCAGGCGCATTCGTTTGTAGACACATCTCTTCACTCGTCTTACCAAACTCACCGACAAATATTTATGCAACGCCTTTGGCATGTGTGAGTGTATGAGTTGTGCAAAAACGGGGTGAATCAATATCGATTACTTTTATTTCATCCAAGCGTTACTCAACTACCACCCTTATTGAATTTTACCGAGTCAATTTTTTTTCTTTTCCATAATTTCATAAAAACCCTCCTCCTATTGGAAACTTTATGAATTCAGTGAGATGTCATGTGCTGATGTGACTCCTTTTAAATTCATCTTGTACAGAGAAGAAGCAGAAGAAAGATGTCAAAATAGGCGTCCAGTAGAGTATTTTTCAATTCGATGAACCTTACTAAATATGACTGAGGAACATGCAGACGCAATCTTCAGGGAATAATTTGCCGTGAAAATTCGATATTTGAATCTAGGGTACAATTTAATCCGCTAACTCATTGACGACACTGGTAGAACGACATTGGACTACGAAATGGCGTGGCAGGAGACTGAGAGCCCACTCCCTTATCTTCGGTTAAGTTCAACTCTGTTCAAGTCTCTACTTCAGACTTTTCAGCCGATGAGAGCGTCTTTATTCTACCAATTCGACTTTATTTTTTTCCTCTATTTTTCTACAAAATATGGCTCTATTATTTCTTCAGTACTTTGATTTATCAGTCGAAATACTATACAAAATGGTAGGATGATTTGCAATGTTGATAATCACTGGCAAAAGCAGTCACTAATATGGTTATGACGAGTGTCAACAGCAGAATTAAGTTAGCGAGTCCAAAATATTACTATAAAGGGAGTTTTTTTTTAGTTGTTGGCTGAGGGAAAATGCGTATTAACTCTTGCCATGGTGACCCATTTATCTCCCACGGTACATTGCACCTTTTTCCTCATTCCTCTCTTGTCTCGCTTCCACCCTTCGCATTACCGTGTCTGCGCTCCTCCATCCGAGGAATATTGTGTAATGATGTTTGACGGCGGGTCGAAGATGTCCGTGTGCCTTGAAAGAGCATCCAGTGTCTCTCTGGCGTGTTTAATGAGTGTGAACATTGCCAAAATGTTTTTACCGGTGCCTTGGGAAAAAGAATAAGGATAAAGTATAGTTGAATGAGAGCGAGGGGAATTGAATCAAGAGATAAAACGTCAAATCCGAATGAAAAGAAAGTAATTTTTGGACAAAGTTGCTTGACATTTTAACTCATGTAAGACTATATATGTGATTGATCATATATAGATTAGTCTACTTTTTGTGAAAAAAAAAAAACAAAAAAAAAATGATCATTTTACTTGGGAAATATTGAAGGAAAAGAAAAGGAAGCGAAAAACCAAAGAACACTCGAAAGGCCAGAGGTTAAATAAAAAAAAAATAATTAAATAAAATGATAAACACCAGATTGGTGGTTTAATTGAAAGTACGTGGAGCAATCGTGTTCCGTGGCGACGATGCGGCTGGATGAGTTTCGCGCAGTGTCCATCCCTTTTCACGTCCAATGAGAATCGATCGTGCGTATACACTAGTAGCACGAGGCAAGCTCCCTCCGCCCCCGGAAGCCTCAAACGGCGCTGTGGTTAAAAGGAGGATAGGTAGAGATAGACAGCGACGACAAGAGGAATCGTAAAATGGTGTGGGACTTGCCGTATTTGCATAGTCGATTGGCTGCCGATCGTCAGCGGCGTTTCGCTGCCCGCAATCCAATTCGTTTTGCTGGCGTCGAATTTATTTCCTTCTCACCATCCATTCAAAGTGTTTTTCATTTTCTCATCCTCGAGAGGCAAACACTTTCTAGCCGATGTATGCTTATTATTAATTAAATAATCACTTTAATGCACTCTTCTCGGTGATTTTTGTTCACCGAGTCAAATATTGTATATAAATTATTGATAGAGCCATTGGATCCATCCTTTCATTGTTTCTTCTCCGGATATTTCAAGTGTTTCAAAGAGAAAGAGCCTGCTCTTTCAAATGGAGAATCCTTGATTGAACGAAAAAGAAAAAGAAATACATATAGAGGCCGGGTGGGTACAAGGGGGAGTGGGAAGTTGAGAGCATTCGAGTTTGGTCGGTCGTAGCAAAACAGGAGAGCTGGACCCTCGCTCTTCCTTTGCTCGTTTTGTCCGACTGTTGTGAAGGAGTGACGGAAAATGTCTAAAAACATCCGATCTCCTTCGTAGACTCGCTGTTCATCCCTCTTTCAAAAAGCATGTAAGGGGGCTCGTCTTGGGGATGTGCGTCTTTTTTCGAGAGACTCGTATTTCATTTTAGTTTCGTGTGTGCACTCCGTTTGCCAACTGACCCTTTATGAAGCTAGTTTTCTAAGACTCTGCTACAGGAGACAGGGACAGAGAGGGATTCAAGAGCAAAAAAAGAATACAGTGGATGCTGGATGTTGAAGAAAGAGAATAATAAAAGAAAAAAATCAAAAGAGAGGAAGGTCGGGGATATAGATATAGTATGAACGATGCCGAAAAGGATAAATAAAAAATCCCGAGTACCCGCTTCTTTTCACCTTGATATTCTCCATGCTCCAATGGCAAATCGAAATGCGACCTATCGACAAATATCCATACAAATTTTATATTATATATATTTTTCATATACATATGTGCATCTTGACAATTTCTATTGTTCGGTGCAACGACGCGATGGATGATTGAGGGGACTCGATGGAAGATGCTTCAATTGAATTTCCATGTTTACATCGATTGAAAAAAACCTTTTCTCCATCCAATCTGCATCAAGGCGTTTTTGATTGAGTAAATGACAAATCAAATGTGCATTAGATATGGGATTAATAACCATGTATATCTTTCATTGAATATTGAGTATTGAATAGAGAGTTTTGAGTAGGTATTGGACACACAGGTTGCTAGTTATTTTTCGGTCCAATTTCATGAGAGTTGAACCTTCTCTTCAAGTACAAAGAAATGAAGAGAGAGAGAGAGAGAGAGAGAGAGAGAGAGAGAGAGAGAGAGAGAGAGAGAGAGAG